>NC_138183.1:181734687-181884804 GCF_964194105.1 Spermophilus citellus
AAACTTGCTCTATGTATTTTAATTGTAGTGTTTGTCTTTAATTCACCTCCTCTTCTAAAGAGTAAATTTGTATAATGGAGTCTAACACTGTAAACATTTTATGATTTTGTAGTTCCAAAGAAGGAAGGCCGTACGCACATTTGCATCCATTTAGCTGATGGTTTATAGATCTGAGGGCTCTTGGGTTTCTACTTTGCATGAGGAAGCATTTATTTCTTTGCCTTTGCCTCTGAAGTACAGCGCCCATCAGCCCACTCAGAGAGGAAGCACCATGCTAGCATCTTTGATCAGTCACCTTCCTGTGGCACCTTCCTTTGGCTTTTGTGTTATGATTCCATTTCTGTTCATTTTGCTGTTGCCTTCTTATTTTCCTTACCAAGCAAGTTAGAAAAAAAAAGGTTTTCTCTTACTTTCTTCTTTTCTACTTGATGGAAGTAGAAAATGCATTTAAAGGCATGGTATTTAGCCCAGAGAATTGCATTGATTACTAAAAATTATATTTAATATGCATTCATTTTTTTAAGATCTGCTCATGTGTGCCTTTTATTGATACCAGTGAAACAGAGAGCATGTCACCTGTGTGTGCTCAGCCGATTCCCCAGTTAGTGAACATGATAATGTTGAACTCTAGGGAATTTGAAATGCCTTCTTTCCAAGTTTTCTTTCTGTGAGGATGGAGGAAAGGGCAACATCCTGGATATAAGAGCCTCAGGACTGGGTGAGAAGGATGGATGTATATGGGTTTATCAGTGGGGGAAACACCAAGGAGAAGAAGAAAAAAAAAAAAACCTGAACAGAAAAGAGAATCAGTGATAGAGACCAAGAAATACTGTGTTGTGAATCATGTTGGAGAATGTAACAGAAGGTATAGCATCCAGATAGGAAGAGAGGTGAAGAGAGAGAAGAATGAGGATCAGACCTGCAAGAGGCAAGGTCAGATAGTTCAGGATCAGAATGAGTGAATGCTGAGCACCTATGGGGAACTGTTGCTTTAGTACGTCTTGATACCTCTTCAAGAGATATAACAGTTCCTTAAGAAAATCAAATCAGACTGCACCTTCCCAGTCAATGTGAGAAGATATATTTTGATCACTTGTTTGTCAGGTGCTAATGCTGTTGTCCAAACATTGGGGTCACAGCAGGTCAACCCCACAGATCTTGGCAATTGCTCTGTGCAGCTTGAATGACTTCAGGGCTGCTGAAGTTCAAGTAAATAAGACCCAGAGGCCTTCTAGCCTTGGAAAACCCCATGTCTCTCTTCCCCTACAGGGGTGGCCCTGTGTGCTCTGTGGATCTCACCAAGCTTAAACTCTCTTGCTGAAAAATCCTTTGTACCAGAAGATCCCCTTGCAGGATTTCAGCTTACGCACCAAACAATTGTCAGGCAGTCTTATTTTTGTTGTTTCTTTTTCCTATATCAAGGATTTCTTAAATGGTTAACCTTTTCCACTTATTACTAGTAGGTGAATTGTGGAACTGAGACAGAAACCTATAGGTGACTAAGGATTGACCTGTGTGGTATAAGTCAGTTCCAACCTCACATCCACTCTTTCTGCCCAATGGTAGATGTTGAGATCACATGGGGCTTCTCATTCCCATCAGCTCCCTTCCCTCAATTCTATCCACCTCCATCTAACTATACCTGCATCCATTAGTGCCAAACATAGTTGGAGGATCATGTCCCAATTATCTTTCCATCTTAGAGACTTTGAACCACATACCCTTAGAGAAAAACTTAGGCTCTTAGCTTAATTTGAAAGGATATTCATATTTCTTTAACCTTGAAGTTTTCTGTATTAATGTCAAGCTTCATTGTGATTCCATATAGCCTCTCAGTTTGAAGAAAATCCAAAGGATTTCTGTTGACGATATCATTGAGATCCACATAACTGAGCTTATGAATTATTTTTTTTTCTTTGAGAGAAAATTACCTTTTAATCCAGACCCAGTAGAAAGCTCAGGTCCAGGCCTCTTGGGCAGATTCTACCACACAAGAGCATCCTCTGAGCCCTTTTTATGGAAGGTATCTGTTATATACCAGATGCAGATGCTCAGATGTGTTCTTTTTTGCCAGCGGGAACTAGTTATGGCAACACGTGGGGGACATGTTTATCCTCAGGATAAATATTTGGGTGGGAGTTTTGTGTTTCAAGACATGAGCACTAATTATAAATAAAACCATTTTGTTGTGATTTAATCAGTTCTCATTCATCCTCTTGTAGGAACTTGTGGATGCAGATATGTACAGTAGGGAGATTCAGCTCATTCATTTCCATTGACTACATCTGCCAAAGGAAAAGCTATTGCTTCCCCAGCTCCTTTTCAGACTCAAACAAGAATAGAAATCTCATGATTAAGAAAACAAGTATAATGAACTTCTGTAAAAAAAAAAAAAAAAAAAAAACACAAACAAACAACAAAAAAAACCAACTCCTGAACCAGGAGAATGCAGCCTGAAGTAGCTGTAAGAACACTGGTTTGGGGGAGAAAAGACATTAGTGATCAAGTGGACTGACACCTCAGCTGTGCGACCTGGGGCTTGTGTTCAGTTTCTGAGGGTTTGGTGTTGACCTTTCCTTAGGCTTCTTCTAATCTAATGTTCTCTACAGATATGGAACTGGCACTCTTTCCAGCAAGGCTGTGGAGTACAGTCGCTTGCATTTTGATAAGTTGAGCAGGAGATGGCAATGGAAGGAGTACAGGCTTTGGAATTCAAGGGACTTGAGTTTTCATCCTGATCCTGCCACATACTAGCTGCATGAACTTGGGAAGACTACTTGAGCTTTCTTTCCCAAAGTTTCCTGTCTATTGAAAAGAATAACAACTCCATCCTAGTAAGGTTGTTTTGAGGATTAAAAAGAGAATAGGTCTATTTGAAGCACTCATTTAACACAGTGCCTGATACACAATGAAGAACTGCTTCAGATTACTAAAAATCATATTCCATATGCATTCATTTTTCTAAGATCTGCTCATGTGTGCCTTTTACTGATAGCAGTGAAATAGAGAGCATGTCACCTGTGTGTGCTCAGCTGATTCCCCAGTTATTGAACATGATAATGTTGGACTTTTGGGAATTTGAAATGCCTTCTTTCCAAGAGAATAACAACTCCATCCTCCTAAGGTTGTTTTAGGAGGATTAAAAAAAAGAGAATAGGCAGTAAATGTTAGTCCTTCACCCTTTTACTAACATTAACATCACAGTAATAAGAGTTCCAGAAACTTGGATGATAACGTGCCATCCACCTTTACCCTACACTCCACAAGAGTTTCTATCTATTTGAGTAAGAGTTTTTATTTTTAATGAAGGCACGTTTAGTACTACTCATTTCTTTCAGTGTGTGCTGTGGGTTATGTTTTTATTGTTTTTCTTCAGGGGTTGGTTTGCATTTGTTTATCAGAATCCATCGTAAATGCTGATTTG
This sequence comes from Spermophilus citellus, assembly GCF_964194105.1. Lineage (NCBI taxonomy): Eukaryota > Metazoa > Chordata > Mammalia > Rodentia > Sciuridae > Spermophilus > Spermophilus citellus. Next base: position 181,738,112 of record NC_138183.1, read on the forward strand.
TCATTCCCTGGGTGGATGTAATTGCTGTGTTAGAGCTCTGATTGCAGAAATGAATGCAGCTGTGCTGTCTTGAGCCGCATGGTCCTGGGAGTGCTGCATGTGTCCAGGCACGTTGCACATCCTGCACTTACACGGTTTGGGAGGAAGTTTCCAGTACCACAACCTCACAAGCAGTGTTTAATTACCTCAAACTCTGGGTTTGAGGTTAGCTTGGAAATGAAAAGCCATTTGGGTTTACCACAGAGGAGAAGTAAGAGGATAAAGCAAGGCAAAAGGAGCCAGGGCTGACCTTGGGCACTCCTATGGGGAGCTGGGAGCCCAGTGGGATTCAGGCCAGGTGTTACAGTAAAGACAGAACCAATCATCTGGTTCTGTGAGTGCGTGTACACTTGTGTGTTCGTGTATTCACAACCAAATATATATCAGATATAAAATTTCTATATCTTAAGCTCAGGCCCTATCATCATTGGTGATACTGAATCTCATCTTTACTCATCCAGACACCGCCGTAGTCTCCTATTGATTTCCTTATCTTGAATTTCTTCTACCCCCAGTCCAGCGTCTACTTCAATCTCTACCTGATGAAAATTTTAAAATAGGAACTCTTTTTTAAAAAGGTTTTTGTGGATCTCTCCCATGCCTAGGACAAAGTCCAAACTCCTTACACAATACACAGTGCCTTTTTGGGAACTGGGGGCAGTCTGAGTCAGGCCTCAGCATCTCTGCTCCCCAGTATGTGCCCCGTGCCCAGCCACATCAAAGTCACAGTTCTCAAATGCAGCCCAGGCTCTCTCTCATTCCGTGTCATGATGTGCTTTTCTCCTGCTTCTCCTAGCTCTGACAGTTCTCACATCGATTCCTTGACAGCTCCAGACCAAATATGGACTTTTTCCATTGTGCCTCCATGTTCATTCCATTGCCATGACCTTATCACACCCTGTAGTGAATCTTTTTCTTTTATTTTTATCTAATGTACTGTAATAGGGTCCTCCTAGGACAGTGACTACTCCATCAATTTTTGTAGCACCAAGCACCTAGCTTCCCACAAACAGCAGATGCTTCATACTATTTTTTGGTTGAATGACTTAATGAGGACTCACTAAAAGTCCATGTGCAGAAATTAGCTATGTGTACAACCCAACCACTGTTAATCTTGAGACCCTTTGGGGATTCTAGATACAGACACTATGACTGTATTTTTTTTCTTGCTCTATTTTGTACTTTTTTCCATAGAAAAAATCCAAGAATGATAGGGAGCCAATAACAAATCCTTGCTACACCCCTGACCAGAACTTTAGCATCTCACTTTCTCTTTAAATACATTCCTGTGGTCTCAAAGCGCCCAAAAGTCTAATCTCAAAAATCTAATCTTAGACCTCACTCTGCTCCTTACCAGTTACTGGGTAACTACAAGAAGGCACTTAGAGAAAAATAGACATCAACAATTTTAGGGACACTGTCACATGTCTTTCTCACTTAATCCCTATAACACCTTTTAAGGTAGTTATTTATCAATTCTTCTTCTTCTTTTTTTTAGGATGAAGAAACTGAGGATCTGAGAAGTTAAGTAACTTGCCCAAGATCACACACACACAGCATTCAGAAAAGCCAGAGTCAAATTCAGCTGTGATTCTAAAGCTTGTGCATGTTCTGCTTGACTGTGTCCTCTCCAAATCTCAGTTTTCCCATCTAAATCTCACAGGAGTAGTGAGGGAAGAATGGCCTTTCAAGTGCTTCTCTCAGGTTTCCTGTGTCTGCAGGTGTGGGCAGTATGGTCACTCTGGACTTTCACCAGGATGACGTGTCTCCTGAACCAGTGCTGGCTGCAGTGGTCAGGCATTGCTCAGTCACTCCTTCCCAGTCCAGGCCATGCCCTCAGTCCCTCTCTTTGCAAGTGTTTACACTATGCCATGTAGTGTCCTAAAGCACTTCACAGACATTATCTCATTTTATACTTTATAAAATCCCTAATGGGCAAGTGCCATAATTATTCCCCATTTTACAGGCCCCCGAGGCACAGAGAATATAATACATTTCCCTTGATCTTGTGGGGGATTTAACCCAGAAAGTCTAATACCAGACATTCTTCACTCTATTCCCCAACCACTACCATGAACCCATTTCTTCAAACTCTCAGAAACTTCAGGCTTCTGTGAGGGCCCTAGGGTTCCTTTCTGTAATTCTCATGGACTGATGAGTGGTCTCTGCCATCTCTTCCTAATGCTGTGGCCACTTTAGCCACAAGTTTTCCCAGGACAAAGAGGACCAGGCTAAACAAAGCAGACCCAGAAGAACTAGGGAGGGAAAAGATTGAGCCAACAGAGATCCAATCCCAGTTCTGCTGTTTAATCAGCGTGTGCTTGTTCATCAACTTCCATAGGTGTTTCCTCATCTATAAGATGGGTATAACATCATTAAGTTGTTTTAGGAAATGACCCATGTTCTCTATTATATAAAACCTTCATCTTGGTCAGTCATGCTACCATAACAAAATCTCATACCCTGATCTGGGTAACAATAGATGTTTACTTCTCCTGACCCTGGGAGCTAGAATCTGAGATCACAGTACCAGCATGGTCAGGTTGTGGTTAAGGACCCTCCTCCTGGCTTGCAGGGGGCCACCTTTCACTGTTTCCTCACATGGCCTTTCCTTGGTGTGTTTGAATAGAGAGCAAACTCTGGTACCATAGAAGGACACAAATCCTATTAGGAAATCCCTGCCTTTGTGACCTCATCTTAGCCTCATTACCACCTCAAAGACCCTACTTCCAATCAGGAGTTAGGGCTCAACATAAGATCTTGGGGAGAATAAACATTTCGGTGCACAACAGCCCTCAACATGGCAATATTTATCTTCACAATGTTAAGGAGGAGTGGGCAGAGGAAAAAGACTGTAAATTAGAGAGGAACATAGGGCCAGTTACTGAAACCTCCAGTTTTGGAGACATATTAAGGTCACATGCAAAATTCTTGTGCTTCAAGCCCATAGGAAATTCCTTATTTTTTTGACAGTGCATGGTGCCATCCAGTAGCAAGAATTACCACTTGAAGTTTTTTGTTTCTTGGTGTTTTTGTTTTATCTCAATAAAGATGGAGAATTCTGTCTAAATTAACTGTTATTGTTCCTTATCAACAATCACAGCTTCAGCTTTTTCTAGGGGAGCAAGTCAAGGATAGTATTCAAAGAAACCTTCCAAAAGGTTTCCCAGAGAGAAGACAATATACAAACCAGCTGCTATCTATCCCCCCACCCTGGCAGCATCCTGCCATTTTCAGAATAAAAACCAAAATAGAAAGACAAAAAAAAAAAAAAAAGAACCATTTTCTATCATGGGAATGTGATCCTCTCTGACTTGAGCCTTTGGGCACAGTAGACAATGCCTCAGGTAGGGGACTAAAATGCTACCAGTCATTCTTTGTTTTTTGGATAGTGCTCTTTTGTAGGCACAATAATTTATTTAAAACTCATGTCTGCAGCTTTGCTGTGAGCTAAGCGCCAAGTAAGATGGAGAATCCTGTGATGTGATTGTGAACTAAGAAGACAGGGAGTCTAGGTTTCAAGATGCCCTCCCAAGGGGCTGCCGCCCACAAGCTGATGCGATCCTCATGGTGAGGATGTCAGGATGCACTCATGGCTGCTGGCAGGTTAGAGTAAGAAGACAGTCCTGGAAGGGATGACAGTGGTTCACACGGAGAGAGGAGACTTCTCTGAATACCTGTCACAGGTTTTCCACCTTTTTCTTCCCTCTTCTCTTCCTCCCTCCTTTTTTTCTTTTCCTTTTTATTGGTGCATTATCATTATACATCAGAGTGGGATTCATTGTTAAATCTTCATACATACACACAATATAACAGTACAATTGGGCAATTTAATTCCCCAGTACTCCCCTCTTCCCTTCCCCCCTCCTTCCTCCATCTCCTTCTTCTACTGAACTGGCCTCCTTTCTGTTTTCACTAGATTTCCCCCCAAGCTTTTTGTTTTGTCTCTCTCTCTCTCTTTCTGTTTCTACATATAAGAGAAAACATATGACCCTTGACTTTCTGAGTTTGGCTTACTTCACTTAGCATGATTTCATTCTTCTTTATGGCTGAATGAAACTCCATTGTGTATGTATATATACCACATCTCTTTAACCATTTAGCTGTCGACAGACAACTAGGCTGGTTCCACAGTTTGGCTATTGTGAATTGTGCTACTATAAACATGGGTATGCCTATATCACTATAGCATGATGACTTTAATTCTTTAGGATAAATACTGACAAGTGGTATAGCTGGGTAACATGGTGGTTCCATGCCTAGTCTTTTAAGGAATCTCCTTACTGATGGCTGCACTAATTTACAATCCCACTAATAATATAAAAGTGTTCTTTTTCCCCCATATCTTTTCCAGAATTTACTGTATTTGTATTCTTATGGTCTTCCTCTTCCTTTCCTTCTTCTTCCTCTCTTTAGGTTGAAATAAAAGAAGAAAGTGTATTTAGGAGAGATTTGGGGACTGAGTTGATGCAATGTATGAAGTTGAATAGCTGAATAAGGAAATTATAGTTGCTTTTCTCTCCTCTATCCTGGACTTGAAAGGCAGTGAGGTGGCAGATCTGCCCAATGACGTGAGCCCATGGCTCTGCACTCCTCTCAGCTTGGCCACTGAAGATAAGCCAGTCACATAACTGCTTGGAGTCCAAGTTCCCAGCCTACGTGGTGGACATGTAACCTCACAGCATCACCATGACAACCTAATCAAATGGCAAATGTAAATGTGGCTTGAAAGGCATAAAAGTGTTGTTTATATTGACTTTAATTACACCATCCACTAACACTCTTGGAGCATCTCCTGTGTGCTGTTCTAGGCATTGTACATATATTAATTCATTGATGTCTCATACCTTTTGATGTCACTTACCTTTTGCTCTTATTCCAATTTTTTAGAAATTGAAACTGAGGCCCAAAGAAGTAAATTGCTAAAATTGAGCTGGGAGTCACATCAGAGCACTCTGGCTGTAGATTCTGTATTATTGATCCCTCTTCTATGAACAGTACTTAATTGCACAGAAAGAAGTATGGGTGCTAATACAGTAGACAATGCCTCAGTGGTATGTACTATTCCTTGGCTTCAGTCCAGTCCACTGGGAGCTAGAAGCAGCACACAGCCCACATTCTTTGCTGCATCCCTGGGATATCACCCACCTCCAAGATTCTAAACTGTCTCAGATAAAATTCAATTCCTTCCTGCCTATTCCCAGAGACACTCAAGAGTGAGCACCTTGATGCTATAACTCCTTCTATCCCTTCCCACCCTCTTGCCCATGTCCTGTGAAGGCGATAGAATTTGGGGTTCCTCTGGGTGAAGTGGGCTGGCTGTGAAATAAAGGTAAGAAAAGAAGGTGGCAATTAAACCACATGACACAGAAAGTAATTTTAGAAAGTGAGGTCAAGTTCCACACTGGAAAGAGAGAGCGAGAGCCCGTGTTTGCTTTATTTATATATGGGAGAAACTTTAAAGGTTTTCCGTAGAATGTTCTTCTGCCAAATAAGGTAGGAGGTGGGCTGTCCAGGTCCAATGGGACATGTCCAATCCCAGAGCTATGAGAGCAGCCTTCCTAGCCCAGCAAAGACTGGAGTGGTGCATTGTGTATCCATTAAGTAGGAGAGACCACAAAATAGCGTGCAATGCCAGACCAAAATCTCCTTGGCTCAAGGCCAAGTGAAGACACTAAATAGCTCAGGAGTGGCTTCCCACACCACCCACATGTTCTCTGTCCCAAAATTCTGTCAATTCTTCCTTCCCAGTGTTTTTCACTTTTTGCTTCCTGGTGCCACCATTGTGGTCCATGTGTCACTGCATGCTAATTGTCAGTCCAGAACTCTTCTATCTGGTCTCCCTGCTTGCTGCTCTGCTCCAGTATCAGTTTGGCCCCACACCCTATTGCAAGATGTTTCCAAAGGCTTTGCTCTGTCCTGAATTGTCCTGTTTGGAATAATGTACAGCTTCCATTGCCTGACAAATGAAATTGTCTTCTTAGGCTGTCATTGACATCTCCTGTGATCAGACTTCTCCAGCTTAGCTCCCCCATTACTTCCTTTCACCCCTTGATCCAAGAAAGTACAACTTCTCACTCTTACTGTCCCTAAGTTTTTGCTTTTGCTTAACCATTCCACCTTCTAAAAAAACCTTCCAAACCCCTCTATCCATTTGTGTCTAGAAAGCTCAATGATTCCATCACGCTTCATGATTTCACCTGATGTATATGCTGTCTTCCTCCTTTGGGATCCCCTAGCACTGTTCTTTGTTGCCATCTGGCTTGGGAAGGGCATGCACTTTGGTTTCAGAATCTGCATTTTTAGCCCAGATCACTGTGTAGGTACCTTCCTCTCCTTTGCTACCACCCCAACAAATCTCAACACCGTTCAACAGCCTGTCTTCTCTCTTATATTCTACCTCCATGTCCTCACTTTCTAGTTATTTTAATGTAGACAGTGAAAGTTGGCTGTTTTAGTCAGCTTTTTCGCTGCTGTGACTAAAAGACCCAGCAAAACAATTGTAGAGGAAGAAAAGTTTATTTTAGGGCTCATGGTTTTAGAGGTCTTAGTCCATACACAGCCAGCTCCAATCCTCAGAGCTCAAGGTAAGACTGAACAGCATGGCAGAAGATGTGGCAGAGTGTCATGGCTCACATGATGATCAGAAAGCAGAGAGAGAAAGACTACACTCTCTAGATACAAAATATATACCCCAAAATCATGCCCCTAATACCCACCTCCTCCAACTACACCCTACCCACCTTCAGTTACCACTCAGTTAATCTCTATCAGGGGATTAATTCACTGATTGTGTTAAGCCTCTCACAACCGAATCATTTCTTCTCCATATCTTCTTGCATTGTCTTACATGTGAGCTTTTGGAGAACACCTCACATTCAAACCATAACAGTGGCATTTAACAGCAGGGTCCCTACAACAAGTACTATCTGTGAGTCAGCCAGCTTTCTGTTTCTGTGACCACAACACCTGACAAGAACAACTTAAAGAAGGAAAAGTTTATTTGGGCTCATGGTTTCAGAGGTTCAGTCCATGATCAGTGGGCAGCTCAACTCTGCGCCCAAGGTGAGGCAGACCATCATGGCAGAAGAGTTGGCAGAGGAAAGCAACTCAAAACATGGCAACTAGCAAGCAGAAAGAGAGAGAGCACTCTGCTCACCAGGAACAAACTATAAACCCCAAAGTCTCACCTCCAGTGACCCACTTCCTCCAGCCATACCCTACCTACTTATAGTTACCACCCAGTTAATCCATCCAAGTGGATTAACCCACTGATAGGCTGTAGCTCTTATAATCTAATCATTTCATCTCTGAACATTCTTTAGTTGTTTCACAAATGAGATTTTGGGGAACACTTCATATCTAAACCATAACAACCTAGGTTTGAATTCAGGCTTTGCCTACCCAAACTATAGGACTTTGAGAAGACTATGTAAGCATGCTGTGCTCAGTTTCCTAACTTATAAAATAAGGTTAATAATAGTATCCCTCATGTGGCTATTACAAGAAGTAAATGACCTAATGCACATGAAGCTCTCAGAACAGTACCTAGTATATGGAAAGTGATTAAATATCAGTTTGTCACTGTGTTATGCCTGTGGTCACATCTCTTTTGTGTGACAATAAACTAATTGGTGACTATAAAGCAGTTTTAGATTTTGCAGAGAGGAGTTTCTGTGGTCAAAGACAAAAAAAAAAAAAAAAACCCTCAGCCAGGCCACACAATGCTTGATGGTGACTCAGTGGTCATTACTGACATACTTATCAGAAACCCACAGCATTTTCCTGTGGGAACCCTCAACATCCCAACACTGTCCCTGGGCATGGGGCCCCATGTGGTGCTCTGAGAGGACAGTGACTAAGTGCTGCCTCTTAGCCATGGTGACTGACTCACAAATTAGAGGGCTGAGGGAAGTGAACTCTGAAAGCCCTTCGTCCCTGTACATTTCCTGTCAATACAGCCCTGCTGCAGGGCCTGGGCTTCTGAGAAGGAGGAACACACAAGAGGAATTTGTGCAACTGCCAAGTGCCAAGTCTCCCGAGGGGAACTGCTCACCTTCACCACCACTCATCACCTGTGCTCAACCAAGGCCTTGGGAGGGTGGCTCTGCCCCTGTGGGCTTCCTTCCTTCACCATGGGTAGATGTTATCACTGATTTGGCCAGCTGTCCAGCACATGGCCAGAGAATCAGTGCATGTGGTGCTGGAATGGAAAGGTATAGGGTAGCTCCTCAATCTGCAGATTTGGAGACTGAAAGTGAGCAGGACAGTGAACAGAGCAGTCAAGACTGGAGCCCGAGGACTGATGCCCAAGTAAGTCTCTGTGCTTTCTAGGAAGTCCTGGTAAAGTGAAAGAATAAATCTAGTGACTGTGGTGTGAGGAATAGGCAGAAGGAGCACAGGGAAGCAAGCCCCAGGTATGCAGCCCAGCAGAGCCTGCTCTTCCCACTTCCACACAGTGGTCTAGTTTTACTTCTTGGTTCCTCCATTACTATCTGGGGTCAGTGAATTTCCCTACTATTTCTCCAACAAACTGTGAGGCCCAAGTAAAAATGATCGCCCAGAAAAGGCTCCCAGCATCTCTTAAACTCATCACTGATAGGTACCAGTCTACACTACCATGGCTTTGGAGTTAGGCAGGTCTGAGCTAGCATGGCAGCCACTATGGGTCTGTGGGCAAGGTATTTAAGTTCTCTGAGCCTCAATTTCTTCATCTGCAATATTCTGCAGTGCAGTGCCTATTAGTAGTAATAGTACTTATCTTTTAAGAGTTTCAGAAGCATCAGAATTACTTGAAGAACTTTGAAAACAAAACACTCGGGCTGGGGATGTGGCTCAAGCGGTAGTGCGCTCGCCTGGCATGCGTGTGGCCCGGGTTCGATCCTCAGCACCACATACAAACAAAGATGTTGTGTCTGCCAATAACTAAAAAATAAATATTAAAAAAAATCTCTCTCTTAAAAAAAAAAAAAAAAAACACCCTGATTAGGTAGGTCTGGGAAGGAGCTGGGAAATCTTAAAAGTTTACAAGGAGATCTGATCTACATTTTGATTTGGGAACTACTAACCCCCTCGTTGTCCATAGTATCATGAGTGTGGTTCTAGTTCTCTCACATTGTTTCATTACCTACAAGTTAGAGAAGTTTTGTAGGTGGTCTGACCTTAGCTTTGGAAAATCCTGACTCAGGTCTCTAAATTATCTATTCTTCTTAATGAGCTACATCCCACCAAGACTTTATTGTGAGAGAAGGGGAAGGCAGGAGGGCAAAATGGTTGAGAGCTAGGATTCAGTATTGGAAATCCCTGTCTTCAAATCCAAGCTGTCAAATATAGGCTGTGTGACCTTTGGCAAATCATTGAATCTTCCCAAACCAAGCTAAAGGACCACCATTTTGAGACTGCTTGTTAAGCATTTTGTTTTATCCCAAACCTACAATTCAGTACATAACAGCCCTCCCCCAAACCCAATCTTCTTCTATTCTTTGTTTCCCAGGGCCTCAGGTCCCAAGTCTGGGCTCCTCTTGGTCAGTTCTTTACCCCAGTGTCTTCCCGATTCTTGCCCTTTCCACCATCCTTGCCACCTTCATTGGAAATGAGGCTTTCATGAGCACCTTCTCACCACCTGCAGGCTTTCACCTTGCTCCTTTCCAGGTCTTGGGCGGTCCCAGATCAGCCTGCCTGAGAAAATCATGATTAACATCTCAAGCTTCCTTTCAAACCTGTGCTGCCTCACCTTGCCCACAACCCCCAGCAGTATTGCACGGCACCAACCTCAGGTCTGACTCAGGTCGCTAGCATATGACTCAGACTTATTAACATGATTATTCAAGAAACAACAGCCATTTCTGAAGAGAAATACTGGAGGTTGGTATTCCAAAAAGATGCCAAGGAGTGCATTTTCTCCAGGCCACAGGCCTGATTTGATCAAATCAGCTTCATCCTGTTGATTTCTTTTAGCATTTGGACTTGTTTGAAGCAAACACTGCAGGAGGCTTGGGTTTTACCTAAAATTATGTTGCTTTTGGGCTTGGAAGGTTTTGTTTAGAGTACCACGTTGCTATTTAAATTCTTTCTCTGGAGCAAAGAAAAGTTCAGGAACACATTCCCAGTGATCTGTGGAAACCCCAAAATGGCACAATCCATTGTATTATGAGAGTCATGGAAAACAAAACTGAGGTGTCCAGCTCCAGCCACTGGGGTGGGAGGCCTGAGCCTAGAAAGTCTAGCTGCCTTTGCAAAATATTTCAAGCGAGTGTTGTCAGCCAGGGCCTCCTGATAGAATCCATAGTTCTGCTGCTTGCTCTTTTTCCCTTTATTGGTAGCAGAGGTAGCTCAAGTCTTTTGTTCATATGCTGTTAGGAGGGCCATGAACTCTCTTTTAAAATTGGTCAAGGCAGTGAAAGTTTCATCAGGAGACTGAGATCTTTATCCGTGGCGAGGAAGACATTGTTTATAGACCCTCTGAAGTTCCTCTGGTTCTGGAGTTCTGAAACAAGTGTTTCAGACTCAGTTGTTCAGACCCAGTTTCCTCTTCTGTATGCTTCATACCACCTCATTGTCATGCTGCAGGTTAGCAAAATTCAACCTCAACAATTCTAATTTAAGCTGTTAATCACATGCAACTTCAATCAAAAATTTTCACCCATCAAAGCTAGCCAGTAGTCACCAGACATCAGTAGGTGGTAAGTCCAGCCAGCAGTTCTACAGGCTGCCTCATTAAATAAGAAAGATTGCCTTGCTTACAATCTCAGATGTCCCTGGCCTGTGTCTACAGGGCCACTCTTCACCTCTCAAGATAACTATTAGAACACAAGTCTCAGAAATCATCCAAGGCAGTAAGAACTGACTTTAATATAGGAAGACAGTGTAGACTGGAATATTTTTCTATCAAAGAGGAAAATTTACGGTAGTTTTGTCTTCACACAGTGCCTAAGGCTCCAACTGATGAAGGAAGTTAGAACCAGTAAATGCACCAGTGTTGGGTAAGAGGAATGTGATGCCTCTACCCATGGGGAGGCATCTTGTCCAAAGGGGACGATCTTGTCCAAAGCTTGACATTTAGTCAACCTTCTTTTCTCAGCTGAAAGAATTATTCATTTGTTTTTAAACTGTATTTTAAAGTTAAAGGCTTCTTTAAGAAAACAAATAAATGAATACAAGGCTGCCTCCTTTTCTCAAAATGTGTTTTGAAACCCTACAGACAAAGCCATGCCTCTGGGAATAAATAATCCAGCTGCTTTAAATGTTATGACAAAGGAATACAAGTTCAGGGACATGAACTCAGAGATGCTAGACATTCTCATGACCCCAGTGAGAAAGATAGTGGGGCTCTAGTTTCCAGGGCTGGATTTTCTTTCCCCAAAAGACAAATCATCAGTCAGGCCCATTGGATTCTCTGTATTACCAGTCAGCTTTTCATAGGAACAAGGGACATGCATGTGGCTCCCAGGTCTCTCTTTGCAGAGCCTGTGTAATTGGAAGTGTTAATGCAGGACAACAAGGATTAACAGCAGACTGGCTCCAGGTTTGGGGTAATCAGATAATGCCCCATCACCTCCTTCACGTTTGATTTTTTTTTCGTCCCTATTTGCCAGTGGAAAAATACTAGACCTATAGTCTTCTCTCCACGTGAAGTTTTTCCTTTATCCTTATAGACTTTTCTATAAGTAGGACTGTAAAACTGAGGCTTGGAGGCGCAGTAATTTACAGTCTGGATTTCTGTTTCCTGACTTTGGTTACCAAGCCCATTTCCTTCAAAACACAGAGAGGTGACCAGAACAGAACCATTGCTAGGAGCTCTGGTAAGACTGATGTCAGGATTGAGAAATAGGCCCCATTATTCAATAGTCTACAAACTCAGGATAGACTAACTATAGGACAATGGGGCTCAATAGTGACTGCACCTCATAATCACTTGAGGAATTTAAAATAAATACTAATGAGGTCCCACCTCCAGAGATTCTGACTAGATTAGTCTTGATATATGGCCTGGGCATTAACATTTTTTAAATTTTTAAAATATGTAAATTTTTAAAATTTGAAAGCCATTGCTTAGGAAAGACAGACCCAGTGTCTTAAAATGTGGACCTCTGCTGTCCCAAAGGCAGAGCCTTGTAAATGCTCCCATGGCACCAACAGTATTAGCAGGAAAGTGAAATGGGGACAGGGAATAGGGCTCAGCCATAGCTGGGAACCAAACCGCCACACCAACTTCCCATGGTGATTGTTGTCAGAGCCAAAAGGTTGACTCTTTCTCATATGCTGGCTTATAATTGAGTACTCAAATCTTATCTCTCCAATTGAATTGTAAGTTCCCTCAGAGATATATGCCAGCACCCCAAAGATGCCCACCATCTTCCCCTTTAAACTATATGACCTGGTGGGCAGGACCTGAGTTATTCTTCATCATCATAGAGCACAGGACTAGGCACATGGTGACTGGGCATGGAGAGGTTCTGGAGAACATTAATAAGAGGCATAGACATTCTGGAAAAGCAATATTTCCATGTTAATTCATCCCAGAAGCCATTCTGCTTTTATGTCTGGAGTTGGGAATGTGATTTTGTGTGGTGTAACTAAAGCTGCCCTTTACTTGCAAGTCCATAGGCTTTGTGCCACACATTCAGCCTCCTGTACCTTTTCTTTGGTCCAGGTACACAGGCTTCTGCTGTACATTAAATCTGTGAGTGAGAATGGCCTTGTTATAGGAGCCGTGAGCATATTCACTGGGTCCTAAGGGTTGTGATTTTGAGGTTGATACTAAATCCTTCAGAGTCAGGAGAGGGGGCAGACTTTACAAGTCAGCAGAACTGCCAAGAATGTGCTTGCCAAATGGCTGTGTACATAATTCCCAGAATCTTGGTAATTTCACTGTGTCTGATTGAAAAATTATATTTGTGGTCTTGGGCAAGGAAGAATAAAAGAATTGCATTTAATATTTATATGCATATGGGTAGAGAGGTTTTCACTGTTTGAAAAAGTCCTCCTTCCAAAGTTGAACACCATAAAAGACAAGCAAATGTAGTTAAAGTTTTTAGAAATCCAGCACAGTCCTTATAGCCATGGTAGAGAAAGGGGATAGAAATGGGAAATTGAAATTTGTTGAGCATCTATTAGGTTTATACAAGTCATTTTGCAAATAGTATATCACTTAATCCTTGCTGCACTCTATTTTATTCATAAAGATATTTTAAAGAAACAATTATGAGTCCATACTCTGTCTGCATAAAGCCCTTCTGTGGCTTTCCAGAGTTTTTAGAATAGAAGCGTGAATCCTTTACATGGCCTCCAAGGTCTTGCATGAGTGGTCACATGCTGCCTGTGGCTCTTTCTGCTCTGAGCATAGCAGTTCTGGAGGGATCCTTGCACTCTCCTACTGAGGGCATTTAAACACCTTTTTGCCTGTTCTGAAATACCATCCCGAAGTCCTCAGTAGCCCTTTACTTCATTAGCTCCAAGTCATCCTTTAGATCCCAAGTGCATTAGTCAGAGGGGATATAATGAGATGAATATTAAAAAATGTGAAGTTATTAACAAAGTAACAGAAAGAGAAAAGGAAACTCTAAACAGGGGGTGGCAAACTATGGCCAATGGGTCAAATTCAATTCATGGCCTGTTTTTGTATGACCACTGAACTAAGAATGTTTTTTATATTTGTAAAGCTTCTTAGAAAAAAATACAACAAAGATAACATGTGGCCCATATTTACTATCTGGCCCTTTACAAGAACAGTTTACAGACCTCTGCTCTAAGTCATCAGGTGGGGGACAACCACCGGAAGCAGCTACCACTATGGGGCTGAGGAAACAAGAATTGGAATTATTGAAGTATAGAAACTTAGAGAAGTGGTCTAGAGACCCGGGGGCCTGAACTGTGAGGCGGGAGGGCACCAGCTGGCTGGTGCAGGTGTCTCTGGGGTAGAATATGGTGAAGTGGATTTTATAAATAATAGAAAAACTGCACACTATCCTGAGCTCCTGCCACAGGAAGGAAACTGCTGCTGTTCAGAGAAAAAGTACTGCCTAGGTGCCATTCACAGGTATAGGAAGCCACAGAAATCTCTCAGGAATAGACCAAAAGGAGCAAGTTCCCCCAGCTTCCAGTTTCCCTCTATTGTTCCCTCTAGGCACAGCTGAACCTAAAGGTGATTTGCAAAACAAAAGTGTGGTTTGCAGGATCTGAGCCCCTGATATCACAACACAGACAATAGAGAAGTAGGTCTGAAGCAAAAATATAATAATTTAATAATGAGCAATGGAAGCCGTCCCTGAACATTCTGATCTGACCAGTGTCCTCTATCATATCTTAGTACTTTTTCTCCATTTTATTTACTACAGTTATTGAAAATAATAGCAAGCCGTATGAGCTAGCATAGTTTTAAGCCCTTTTCAAGATTATCTTCACAAAAACCCTGTGGACAGAGATACTCATATCATACCCATTTTATAGATGATGAAATGGAGACAGAGAGTTCAAACTGTCTTGATCCAAGGTCTATGTTCTTCACACTACACTACAGCCTTCTATTTAAGTTTTATGTTTACTTGTAAATCCTGACCCAATATCTGTCTCATTAGACTGACTCCATAAGGGCATGGATTGGACCTCTTCCTGGAGACCATTGCATCCCTGTGCCAGCCACAAGTTCTGGCATGAAGGAGGTTTTTAATAAATATTTGCTGAAAGTTGAATAAATGGAGAAGGAATCTGAGTCATAGAAAAGTTAACTCAACAATTAAAAATATATTTGATCCCAAAGTCCACACTCTCTCAGTCATAAGCAGGTATATTAGTGCTTTGCCAGAGTGAGGTTCCTGATGATGAACTTGAGCCATGTAAATTTATCACTGTTCTCCTTATTGTGAACAAATGATGATGTTTCTTATGGTCTTCAAATTATTCAGAATGCATGATCAGCTATACCTTTCTATTCCCTGATCATGATGCATTAAAAAAATAAATAAATAGACATTGTCCTGTAAATACAGTCATCAAACGCAGAGAGCTGCATCTCAGCTACTGTGTTAACTATAGTTAATGTCTGGAGAGGGGTTTGTCAATGTGAGTAGGAATTCTTGTATTTTGTTCCATATACTGTTCAAGTATTTGGATTTCCAATAACAATTATACTAAAGAAAAATTCTGAAAAAATAAGTGTTTGTTTTAGACAGTCTGAACATAGTTAAGTGGTACTCCATGACTTCAGGACAGCATTCTTGCTTGCTATCTTGTCATCTTCTAATCCCTGTCCACCACTTCTTCTCATCTTCTCTCTACCACATGGTCCATACATACGCAGGGCTTTGTCTGCTACATTTTCTCTTTTCTCTCTGCCTTATAAAGCCACCATTCCACAGTAGTATCTGAGGCACTCCATGATCTGAGCCTCAGAGCAGCCCATTTGCCCTGTCTCTTCCACTGATACCAAAGTAGAAGTTCAAAGACATCAGAGGGAAATAGAGAAATTCAGAAGAGTGGTAGGTATCACAAACATTCGTGGATCTATTCGTTTTACCTTCTAACCAACTTAAACAGCTAATAAAATCCAATCACTCGGCGTAACCAGCTGAGTTTTCCACATGGGCTATTTTAAAACCAGTGAAATCAATCTTAGGCAGTTTTCTATGACTAGATATTCCAGATGTTACTATGAACAACAGCAGCTCCAGAAACTCTATAGTGGTTGTGGCCTAGAGCAATAATCTGGTTGGATGAAACATTGGGAGGGGGAGAATGAAGGACTGGTTTCAAAGCTAAATTCAAGATCAACATATTGTTTCTTCTTAATTTTATGTTTTTTGGTTTGGAGAGGTTCATCAGAAAATTGACAAATTTTACAGCCACTGTTGGTGAAAGTAAGTGCTAACTCTGCTGGTTAAAATAAAAACAAGCTTGGTCTAGATTAAGACAAATAGAAATCATAGAAGTATGTGGCAGACACAGTTAGTGGATTTGCAGGCAGACCCCGGGGAATATTAGAACTAGGGGCTGGAGAGCCCTCAGAATCCTCTGGATTCTCTTATTGCCAATACGCCAACTTCTACTTCTGGAATTTCTCAATGGCTGCCCCACAGCTCCAAGTTTATGTTAAAATTCTAGCCTCAAAGAGATATAAGCCCATCTCTTGGTCCCAAAACTAAACTACAGAGAAAAATTGGATGTGGGTAGCTTGAGTCAGGTGACCACTCCTGGCTCAGTCAACAGCATGTACACCATAGCCTCTGGGGAGTGATAGAGCCTATATATGTGGGCAGGTAGGTGGTGGTGGTGACTTTGAAGGGGAAGCTCTCCAAAAGAGCTCTACTATATTAAGAAAAAGGCATTTACAACCTCCAGAGGAGAAATGTGTGCTCCATAACACATCTGAGCATTAGAGAGCACTTGATTACTGCTTATTATTATTGAACTAAAAGGGCCTCTGCGAATCTGTGAAATAATAGATTGATTGGGAAGAGTGGTAAGTATCACAAACATTCATGCTGTTATATCTGTAACATTACCATTTTCTAAGTCAATGCCCTGGTTATTTGACTTTTGACTTTCTAGTAGCTTCAAACAGTATGAAACCAAAAATCACATAAACAAAGATGTATAGATCATCTTATATAAAAGATCTTGTTCTAAGCACTTCACTTTCATTAACTCATCTAAATTAATTTCAAAACAATGCTATCAGGTATTTATAATAGGGTTCTTCAGAGAAACAGAACCAATAGAATATATATGGACATATATGAAGAGATTTATTATGAGAACTGGCTTATGTGACTGTGGAAACAAAAAGCCTCACAACTTGCCATCTGCAAGTTGAGGAACCAGGAAAGCCAGGGGTATAACTCAGTCTGAACACAAAAGCCTGAGAACCAGGGGAGCTGAGGGTGTAATTCTGCAGTCTGGATGCTGGAGAATCAGTAGCTCTGATATCCAATGGTAGGAGGAGATGGATGTCCCAGCCACAAAAAGCAATTCACCCTTCCTCTGCCTTTTTGTTCTATTCAAGCTGGCCCTCAGTGGGTTGGATGATGCCTCACCACACTGGTGAAGACAGATCTTCTTTATATATATATATATATATATATATATATATATATATATATATATATTTATTTATTTATTTATTTATTTATTTTTTATTTTTTATTTTATTGTTGGTTGTTCAAAACATTACATAGTTCTTAATATACCATATTTCACAGATTGATTCAAGTGGGTTATAAGCATCTGAATCAGTGGACTGAATAAAGAAGATCTGTCAAATGGGAGTTCATGACAGATCTTCTTTACTCAGTCCACTGATTCAGATGCTTATTACTTTCAGACACACCCTCCAGTCACACCCAGAAATAATGGTCTATTAGCAGTCTGGGTACAGCTTAACTCAGCTTAACTTGGCTGATCTTAACTCAGTCAAAATGGTAAACTTAACCATCATAGGTAGATATTATTATTTCCATTCTACAGAAATAGTAACTGAGGCACAAAGAAGTAAAGTCATTTACTCAAACTCAGAGACTCTGTTATTAAGAGCTGGAGGTGGGATTTGAATACAAGCAGCTTAGCTTCAGAGTCCAAGCTTTTAATGCTTTTCACAGGACATGAAAAAATGCTTTCAGGGGGAGTGGTTGAGAATAGCCAAAATGCTGTTAAGATCAAGCTGCAAAGAAAACCAATCAAACGATTTGGTGAATTAATTCACCAAATAAATAGAAGGACTTTTTCATTGGCTGATAATAGTAGCCAGAGCTACACGAAAACATGAGAAGAGAAAAAAGAAAACATATGTATACACACACACATATGTATACATACAAATATACATATGTATTTTTTTCTTTGTGTGTGTGTGTGTGTGTGTGTGTGTGTGTGTGTGTGTGGAAATAGAGACTATTAATAGAAGAGCTGGTGTGAAGGTCAGTATGGAGTGGAAAAGCCATAGAACAGAAGAGTCAGGAAAAAAGAGCCCTACCAAGTCCATGTTTTACAAATTGTGTTCCACAGACCTTCTGAGCACTGATAAAAATGCATTACACCCCTGACTGAATCAGAAAACTCTCAGATCTACCAGAAGACATATGTTTCAATAAACACTATCAGGTATTCTCATCTCACAAGAACACTGAGTGTGTAGCAAACAGTCTTTTATTTTGTATAACACCCATGACTCATGTAGATATCTCTGGATATGGTATTGTGTTCCTTTAATCTATCTACTATCATTGCTGTGATTATCTACCATGGCAGAAGGATATGCAGTACAGTTTTAATGATTCCCATTGATGGGAGAGTCTAAAATAAAAATCAAGACTGCTGAATTTCCTAGCTCTGTCACAAACTGTTCATGTGATCATTGGCAGATACTTAATTTCCCTGCCTTTTAAGGTTTCTCCTCTGCTAAGGTTGTCATAGGTTGGACTGAATCAGTGACAAGTATCTGGAACATGTCTTTCCACACATGTCTTCCCACAAGTCCTGCAACTTCTCACATCATCCCCTGACCATGAAAGACATCATTCATCAATCATGACACTCCTTGCTATGTCCCAGTTGACTTCTCAATATAGCATTTAATGCAATACCCCAGACATCCACTAACAATTGCTTGAAATTGGTTATTATAGTTGAAACTTTCTAGATTAAATAATCCATAAATTTCCCATAAGTATAAAAAATGTAGTTCTTTTAAAAATAAAATAATAATTTCATGTTCTGTTTTAAAGGTTTATTCTCATTGATATGAAAGTTCATTCAGCAAATATTTTTATATTCTGACTTACTTCAACTCTCATGCAGACCTTCTATCTCCCTATTATTCAGTCTAGATTATGTATGATTTGAATGTTGCTTCTCCTGAAAACCCTCTAAATCTTTGTGATTAAATTATGCTAAGAGGTTGAACTAACATTACCTTAAACTTATGTCTTAGGTCAGCTTGAATTTTCATACAGCCCCATTCACAAAACTACGTTTTAAAGTTTGGGAATATGGTATAAAAGTAGGAAAGGAAAGGAAGGGAGGGAGGGAGGATAGGAGGGATGGGAAGTAGTCCCTGAATTTAAAAGGACATTATGAAAAAAAAAGTAAATAAAAACTTGCTAAAATGATGAAACCAGTCCTGGCCTGTTGTACTCAAGAGAAATTCTCAGACCAATTGTAAATAATTCAAAGTCCTACATTTTTGTTTAAGAATTTTGAGAATCATGCTTACAAATTAGCAAAGACTAAGGGGAATTTTTTTTTTTAAAGAGAGAGTGAGAGAGGAGGGAGAGAGAGAGAGAGAGAGAGAGAGAGAATTTTTAATACTTATTTTTTAGTTCTCGGCGGACACAACATCTTTGTTGGTATGTGGTGCTGAGGATCGAACCCGGGCCGCACGCATGCCAGGCGAGCGCGCTACCGCTTGAGCCACATCCCCAGCCCCTAAGGGGAATTTAAAAAAAAAAAATAATATGGTGCAGTTGACCTTTATTGTTCTTAAGTCTCATGAATTCTTTGCCAATAATAACAATTTTTTCTTTCCATTGGTCTTAGACCTGGATTGATATTACTGAAAATGGTGCTTTTCTTCTTATTAACCTCAAGGAACATTGTGTCAAGATGGGAAATGAATATTTTAAGCAGGCAAACAATTTTCTCAAAGCAATTATGGAGAAATTTGGAGATGGCACAAATAGGTGGGTTTTGATTTTCTGATCTGGACTTGATACAGAAACATTTTGGTCTGGATGCTCCCTTGTGAGGTCTGGAAGAATTCCTTGGACATCAACTGAATCCTGGATCCAAACCCAGGCCTTGTTCCGGAGGAGGCCTGGTCAGAATCTTGGACCATGTTCCATTATTTAACCAATCACAGGCATGAGAAACCTAACACTGATGGGAACATGCATCAGGACAAATGCACGGAGGTCAGATGGAACCCGTTTGGTAAAACCTCAGAGAATTGGACGGTGGCCCTGGAGGACAGAGAGGTTAGCTGAACTAGCAAAGTGTCTGAAGTTTAAAATAGTCAAACAAGAAACATCTAAGGTATACAAGTAGCTGAAACTAACTTCTCAAAGTGGGTTATCTGTTAGAGGTTCCTGTATCTGAAGAAATAAAGGTGACCCCTTTATAGTCAGTGAGATCAATGTGCAAGTGAATCTCATGATGAACTTCTTTAAATGGCTGTTCCTTTATGTGTGATCAACATTTTCTCTACAGCCTTATGGTGTGGTGGAGAAAGAATAAATTTTCAATCCAAAGATCTGAATTCAGATACTTTCGGAAGTCCCTGCAGAAAGCCTATTTACTCTGATTTTTAGAAGTTGTTCTAACCATTTGCATCTCTGGTTTTCCATACACCATATTAGAAAAGGGTAGACCTTTAAAGGAGGTAAGATAATAGCAATGATGGCTAATGCCTTTTCAACAAGACAAGATAGAAGACTTAAAAATCAAGCTGAAAAAATTTTAAAATCACAGATCTGAGACCATTTTACAAAGGCAAATTGAGACAGAGGACTTCCTTCAGATGAGATGAGATACAGTTATTGTGCTCAGAATAATGACTGAGCACAGAATAAAACCAGATCACTTTCATTAACTATTCAAGGTTAGAAATATGCATCATAAAAATAGTTTTAATAAAACATTTATTGAACATCTAGTAGGTATCAGACATTGTGTTAAGTGCTATTGATTTGAAAGAAGATAAGTCATCTGTTTGTAATCTGGAGTATGAAACAGTGGAAACAATTTTATTTTTGTCCAAAAATATTGAAATTTTAGCACTAAAAGGGCAAAATTTATTACATCGGAAAATTGTTTAGGTGGAAAATCTCTTTCTCTAGGTAAAAAATTTGTTGCTATTGGAATCCTGTTCTTTTAATTCTTAATTAAAAGAACGTTAATCAGATGATCCGGTTCCTACCCCAAAGTTAAATTTGATGCCTTCATTATTGTATGATATTTAATCCAAACCCTTTCTTCTCTCCACTTCCAAAAGGGATCATGTTAACAAGTAAGGTAGAATTTAGCAGCCAAAAGGAAGTGGACACTAATCAAAACCATGTTATTTATTTATTTGTTTTTTTTTTTTTTTTTTGAGAAAGAGGGTTACCTGGGATTGAACTCAGGGGGCACTCAACCATTGAGCCATATTCCCTGCCCTATTTTGTATTTTATTTAGAGACAGGATCACACTGAGTTGCTTAGCACCTCACTTTTGCTGAGGCTGGCTTTGAACTTGAATTCCTCCTGCCTCAGCCTCCCAAGCCACTGGGATTATAGGTATATGCCACAGTGCCTAGTAATACCACAGTTTTAACCCTCAATTTAACACTTTATTATTTTATAATCTTCATATGAATAGTGTTTTCAACCAAAAAGATTGAAAATTCTTTGACATTGAAAACAAGTTCATACATGTGAACAGCTTGATGCTGGATGTGTTAAGACCTAGACTAAGATAACATTTCTTCTTAGATTCAGCTAAGTATTCCCTCCATGTGCGCTATATGCAAGCATTTTTCACATACATTATCTCATGTAATCTTTGTGTTAACTCCACAAGAGTATTCAATAGATATTATCACATTTTTTTTGGAGTGAGGAGACTAAAGTTAGGTGTTAGGTAGTCTATGATAATGTACCTCTTGGCTGGGACAGTGGACTTGAACTCAGAACCTAAATTACAGGTCTAAAGGTATTGATAGCAGCTTCAGCCATATCTATTCACTGTCTTCTACTGCAATATAATATCAGATCAGAATATTTTTTATATTTGAGTTATTTATTTTCCATGTGTCATTTAGAGGTCAGGTTTTATTTACATCTGTGCTGCAGTTTCGCACCCAAAAAAGAAATTATATATATGAAAGAGCCAGGGTGTATTTTTCTTTATACTTTGGTTATTTTTCCTCTCCTGCTCACATAGCTTGTGGTTAAATTATTTTCCTTAGACTTTCATAGTAAAATAATTTGCCTTTGGATAGAGGCCAAGCATAGACCATTTTCATTTCTCTAAAAGATTGTTTTTCTAAGCAGCTCAAATGAAAGAATTCCATGTCTTACAATGAGTATCTGTAAGCTGGTTATTTTTGGTAATCATTGCTAAACTGTAGAGTGTCTTCAAAACCTTGCATCTTCTCACTACATCTATCCTTAAGAAATGACCCCAAAACTACGTAGAAAACAAGAGCAGCAATACAAAAGGCCACATCAGTTACCATTTCCAGACTCACGTAACAGTTTGTCTCCTTAATGTTTTAATGAGGCTATTTAATTCTTTTTATTTTTTTACATAGCCATGTATTTTTATTTTATAAAATTCTTAATTACCTTAGAGAAAACTAAGAAAGAAGCCTCAAACAAATAAAATGAGTGCTCACTTTATACCAGGAATAATGCCAAGTGCTTTATCTGTGTTGTTAAGACCTTATAACCTCCCCACCCCCTGTAGCCAGTAATTTTCTTCACATATAATAGATGAACTGAAGCTTAAAGAAATAATTTGTCCAAGGCAACTCAGCTATAATAAGTGCCAGACCCAGGACTCAAAACCAAATCAGACTGGCTCCAGAACCCTTGTTCTTCATCTTTTCTTTTTTTTTTTTTCCTTAAAAAAAAAAAAAAACTCTTACTTTGGACTATCTTAAATTTAATAAAAAAAAAAAAGTTGCCAAGATCTTCAGAGAGTTCACGTGTGCCCCTTACCTAGCTTCCTCAGATAGTTATCATTTCCATAAAGCATTTGTTCAAACTAGTTGATACTGGTACATTGCTGTTAACTAAACTCCAGACTTTTTTTGGATCTAACCAGTTTACTCTCTTCCAGGATCTCATCCAGGGGATACATTGCATTGTTTTCACATCTCCCTAGTCCATCTTGCAGTGCCTCAGTCTTTCCTTATTTTTCATGGCCTTGGCAGTCTTGAGTACTGGCCAGGTGTCCTGCAGAATGTCTCCCAACTGCATTTGCCTGATTTTTTTTTAAGAGAGAGAGAGAGAGAGAGAGAGAGAGAGAGAGAGAGAGAGAGAGAGAGAGAGAGAGAATTTTTTAATGTTTATTTTTCAGTTTTTGGTGGACACAACATCTTTATTTTATTTTTATGTGGTGCTGAGGATTGAACCCAACGCCCCGCGCCTGCCAGGTGAGCATGTTACTGCTTGAGCCACATCCCCAGCCCCTGATGTTTTTTTCTAATGATTAGACTGGGGCTGGGGGCTTTCTGAAGGCTTATCACTGAGATACAACCTTTGTTCTTAACCACTTTGTGGTGCTGCCACTTTCAGACCGGCTCACATCATGAGTGGGCGGGGTACTTCCATTTGCCATCTTATTTTCCATCCTAACATAGGACTAGACCTTGGGTACAATTTAGAAAAAAATAGTTCTTGAAAAGAAAATGCATTTTAAAATCCCATGATAACTTGCTAATTTCCATAATGACAATTAACAACTTGAAACTTAATGTCACCATGTGAAGATAAGTTCCAGTACTTTCATGCTGAAAATTTTTCCAAGAAAAACAAGTAAATATCACAAAAGGTATTTTTCATGGAAAAAAATTATACTATTAGTTATGATAATGAAACATTTAAAATAGCATAAATGCTAACCAGAGGAATGTTTAAGAAAATTATAGCATATGTGCATAATGGTATGTTACCAAGCTTTTAAAAGATATTTACAAAAGGTAGATCAAAATTTAGACAATATTTAGTGGGAAAAGCAGGATATAACATTGCATTCTTTTTAGTCATGGCTAACAATACCCACATTGTCCAAAAGTGACTAGAGGAAAATGTAACAAAATGTCAGTAGTGATTATTCTTGGGTGGCCAGATTATAAATTTTACTTTCTTCTATGTTTCCATAAATTCCATGTAATTAAGATGTTTGTGTTTTCTTTTTTGTTGTTTGTAAAAATTTTCTCAAAGGAGTATGCTCTTAAACCACTGCAAGAATATTTTGTGACTCCAGGAGGTGGTGATATAAGAGAATCCTTGAGAGTCAGATCCATGAATTAGGGCTTCATTCTTTCCCAACCCCAAGACACCTGTCAGGGTCTGGATGCTAACATGTTCTGACTAGGGGAGTAGAGAAGAGGAAGAGGTGCTGCAAGACCTCACACTACCACCAACAGTCTGTGCACTTGTACACACTGCTCTGCTGCCACAGCCCTGCAAAGTCAAATGCAGACTCAGACCCAAGTGGATTCTTTCTAGCTCTGTGATCTGCACTGAGTCATCCCACCTCAGGGCTCTATTTGTGCCTCGTTCAAGAGGCACTATGAAGAAGTGAGCAAGTGGAGTGCTCCTATCAAGATTTGAACCTTGTGCAGTTCGTTTAACTCTGTATGCCTCTGTTTATTCATCTATAAAATGGGAACAATAGAAGTATCTACCCTGTGAGATTTGGGGAAGGGAAAAAATAAGTTAATGTGTGTAAAGTGCTTGACATAGTTGCTAATGTAGTAGGTTGGCAATGGATAAAACATGAGTGGTGCTTTGTTTTTGACCAGTCAATCCCTTGT
Source organism: Spermophilus citellus (assembly GCF_964194105.1). NCBI lineage: Eukaryota > Metazoa > Chordata > Mammalia > Rodentia > Sciuridae > Spermophilus > Spermophilus citellus. Next base: position 181,762,663 of record NC_138183.1, read on the forward strand.
TTTTGACTAATCAGTTTCACCAGGAATTTGAGAATCCTTTACTAAATGATTTATCAGGTCACCTCCAGCTCTAAAATACCACTCTTTCAATGACCCAGAGGTGATAGCTTCTCAAATTGTGGCCCTAAAATATGTGTGTAGTGTCCAAATGTAATCAGAAGCTCATTAACATTTAGTCATGTGGAAGAATAGTTCATAAATTTATTTTGTTTCCAGAAATTCAGAAAAGCATGCCCTGGCCATAGCTCTTGCCTTTTCATGTTGGGGATTATATATATATATATATATATATATATATATATATATATATATATACACACACACACACACAGAGAGAGAGAGAGAGAGAGAGAGAGAGAGAGAGAGAGAGAGTGTTTGTGTGTGTTTGGTTCTACTAGGATGGGTGTATACTTACAGTGAAAAATCCTAGAAGTCCTCTTGTGGCCACATGTTACATGATTTAGCATTTTAGACATTTTATGAGGTAACTCAATTTAGTTGAAATAGGAAGTGGTATGTAACTGGGAATACCAAACGCTTAATATTTAATACAATAATAAGAATAAAAACAGTATAAAAGAAGTGACTAGACCTATTTTTAGGTTAGAGGGATACAAAGAACATATTGCAAAGCTTAATTTCAAGGGCACTTAGCTCAGGGAAGTGTTTGGCAAATGGGGTGAATATTTGGGGTTTGAGGACTTACCTTTGGGAGACCACACACACACACACACACACACACACACACACACACACACACACAATCCTTAGGCACCTTATTAGTGATTATCACCAAGAAGCAGAGAAGACAGGAACTAAGAACTTCCTGAGGATCAGGAGACGTGGGTGCCCCAGGAAGGCTGTTTTTCCTTTGGGGGGCCCTTTAAAGTCTACTTGGCCCACTGAGAGTACAGTCAGAAAGGAAAAAAGATGTGTAGTCTGCTCATGGAGCAAAGAGTTCCTGGACTTAAAGCAAAAGTATCCATAGCCCATGACTTTGGGATTAACCTATCATGTTTAGGCTCAATTTAAATGCCCCTTCCTCCATGGAATCTTAGGCATGATGTCTCCTTCCTTTGAGCCCTCAGGGTATGTAGTTTCTGCTTATATATCACTTTCTTCGTTATGAAATATTTCAGATATAGAAAAAATTATAATGAATGAAAAAATATCTATACACTAACCATCTAGCTTAGGAAATGAAACAGTATAAATGCATTTGTTGCCCCTTCTATTCACCTCTCTGGTCACGTGTCCCTTCCTTTCATCACCCCTAATGTAATTACTATCATAAATTTTGTGTTTAATGATTCCTGTGCCTGTTTTTATACTTGTACTATATTTGCATATGGTTAAGCATTTTGGCAATTATATCGAATGTAGGTATCCTTATTTGATTTCCTCATTTCTGGAGTGGACTTGGTGATGGTTCCTATACTCAAAAGGTTGCTTCAAGGAAAAAAAATGAATTGATTAAGACATGCCAAGCACATAAGTTAATGCCCTGTACACAGTTAGTGTTAAATAAGTATAACATCCATACATTTTTTGCTTATTGTGTTTTTAGAGTCATCCAAATTATACATTTAGTTTTAGATCACTTATTTTAATCATTGTGTAACATTTACTGTGCCAGTATACTAAAATGTATTTCTCCAGTCTTGTGTTGATGAACATTTAAAGTGTTGTCAATTTTCAGTATTATAAACAAATTTTCAATCAATATTCTTGTACGTTTTCTTGCACATGGGCAAATCTTTCTGTCTTATGTGAAAATGTTGAATTGCTTTATATATTTTTCAATATATATATATATTTTTTAAGAGAGAGTGATAGAGGAGAGAGAGTGAGAGAGAGAGAGAATTTTTAATATTTATTTTTCAATATATTTTAACTTTCTTCTGACTATCATACTAGGGTGTGTGTGTGTGTGTGTGTGTGTGTGTGTTTATGTGCACAAATTTTATCATTTCCAGCAGATCATAAGCTCCTTGAAGACAGGCCTAGTGGAATCCAATCTTTCTATGATTCAGCTGGCAAATATTCATTTAGCACTCAATGAAGGCAGCATACAGGTCTAGGTGACAGGATGCAAACGTTAAATGGACTGGGTTGTCTCCTCAGGAGTATTTATGCTATTGAAATCTCACTCAAGACACAGGTAGTCAGCATTGTTTTGACAGAGGGGGAGGGAGCTGGTTTTCACTGAATGTCCGTGATGGATCAGGTACCACATATATACTTTCATTCACTTGCTAGTTTCGTGTCACTTGAAAGTTGTGTTCCTGGGACTACTCAGTAATCTTGCTGAATCCTGTTTCCTCTAGTGAGAAAACATTGTTTTGTGCTCAAGAGTGCAAGCCTGAGTTCAAATCCTGGCATCACTACATGTTAGCTAAATCAACTCATACAAAGTATTTAACTTCTCTAAATCCCTGCTCCCTGGATTGTGAAATGGTGCTAATTGTAGAATTGATCTCAAAGGGGGTTTGTGAAAATTACAAGAGAAAATGTAAGTAAAGTGTTTATCCAGCACCTGACACATAAAACGTACTCAACAATTGGTGGCTATAATGATGATCGTGTTGATTCTACCATCTACTAAACCAAAAGATAATGTACATTTTTAGAAGTCATCATATCCAGGAAGTCGTTATGATTTTTTTACATTCATTGCTGCTATAATCAAATCAGTTACAATCAAAGTATCTAATTTAAAGTTTTAGACTATTACCAGTTTACTACCTCTCTTATACAAGTGTATATTCACAATGCATTTGATCTCAGCCTTGCTATATTTACAGAATGGGGAAATTTTGTTTTGCTTTTAATGTTTTCAACTAACAGATTTTGTTCGAGAACCAATAATTCATTTAGACTTCCTTCTGGACACTGGGGCAGGCTTCCAAGTCCCCTAGTTCCATTGGCAACTACACACCTCAACCTTTAGAGGGAGCTTAGAGAGTATTTGAGTCCAGTTGCTCTGACTCCAGGCAAAACCCCAACCTGAAAACATCATTATTGTAAGTGGATCCTCTGAGAAAAATTCCAAGATCACTTTCCAAACTCAACTCAGACACTGCCCAGACTGCTTTCTTCCCATGCATACTTAGTTTTACTAGAATTGGGTTTCATTCCAGAATGATCTCCAGCTCCCCATAGTGGCCCCTCCTAGGAATTTTTCCTAAATTAACCAAGTGTGGGTGGACTCATTATTTTTTGCCTGCCCCTTCGTCCTTCTGCAAGAAATAGGTATAATACTTCACAAATAATAAGCTGCTGCTGAACTTTAATCTTCAGGATCCATTGCAAGATGTTTGGAACATTCCCTAAGAAATACCTTCTAGGTTTTTTGACTGTTTTCTTTTGTGTTGCAATCTTCTACTTAAGCAATATACTGCTTATTCTTGTACTGGAATCAATTCTGAAACAAAATGTATTTACCCTCTCTAACAACTTCTTGTTGCCAGACACTTGGGAAATACCTGATAGGTACATTTGGCATAATCCTTTTCCTAGCAGGACAGAAAGAATGATTCCAGGACTCTCATTGTCTTTTAGAAGGACAGAAGACAGATGAGAGCCTTTCTCAAACATCTGGAGGATCATCAATTAGTATGGAAACTTATTTTGCTTGGTTCTAGAAGTCGGACCAAGGACATATTAAGTGGAGATTATTTTAAGATCAACTTTTGCTCAATGTAAAACAAAACAACCCACGTGCGCGCACGCGCGCACACACACACACACACACACAAACACACACAAACTTTGTTTAAAAAAAAACTAGCTTCTGTATCTCTGGACATGCATGCTTTGAAGCTAAAAAAAAATCCATTGAGGATACTACAGAAGGGGATGGGAATAACTTTCAACTTTTAGATTCTATAAATCTCTTATTAGAAGGACTTACTTTACTAGCTTGCCTTTTTTTCTGATGATATTCACTTAACTCTTTTTAGATGTGCCCCTTTAGTGGGGAAAAAAAAAAACCTATGTATCTCAACTCATTGGTTTGTGTTCAGTTCTGTGGAATCAGGAGGGATGGATAGTAATGTGCATGATAAGGATAGGAGAAGATGAGGCTAGGGAGATTTCTCAAACTTGAGAGCATTGAAGGCTAAGAGGACTTAGAGAAAGTGGGAGTTTCCAAAGGGAAGCTATGAAAAGACCAAAGAGCCTGGTTCATTCAAAATGGTAAGGGTAGAAGTAGAAGTTAATAAGAAAAGATGATATTCAAAGTATCTAATGGCCAGTGTGGTATGGATCTACCAACCATAATAGAGACCAGTTGATTCAGAGTGCTATGGAATAACAGCTAAATATCAGTCTGGCCACTAAGGCTAAAAAAACAACTTGTGGTCAGAATATCCCAAATAAGGAGTAGCACAGTTACATTTGTATTCTACAAGGATCTCTCTTGGGGAGGACAGGTTTCTAATGGCTATGAATGTATTAAGTCAATAGAATTTATTTAGCAAGTTGTTTCAAGAAATAATGCTGAGTTTAATCATAAACCCAGCTCTGAAAATAAGCCTGTCCTTCATTCCAGAACAACAAGAATAACAGCAACAAAAACAAACCCCACAATGTGCCAAAATGAGAATCAAGTTGTTGGCTTCCAAGAAATGCAACCCTGTTTCCTTTTCTTGCTATTGGTGACAGAGTGGTTTTAGGGCAGTGCCTGGTTTGGCATTGATTGCTGAGTGAATTTGCTGAAAACAGCAACCTCACATATTTATATTTCCTTCTTCTTACAATACTTGGATTCGAAAAAGAATTGGGGTTGATTAAGACAGAAAGAGTAAGCGTCAATTGATCCAAAGCCAGATTTTCCAAATAAAAGGCCTCCAAATCAAAAACAGTGATCCAACCAAAGGCACTGAGTCACTCCACTGAAATCCCTCTACTTCTATGTATTGGAAGAGTCATCAGCACTGGACTGTGGGTCACTTTCTAGTGTATGATGCAGGATTTTCCCATATCCACAGAAGAACATGATTCCTAAGCCGCATCTGGTGAAAATCAAACATTGGGGTTGTCTGAGATGTTTTGGGGGACTCTCAAGCTCATGGAACAGAGAAGAAGGCCTGCATAATGGATTGTGAGAGTACCCAAAGTTACCTGAAATAGCTTCACCTGAAATAGGCCACCAATTGATTCTGTAGGGTCAGGGCTAATATTCTGAATGGCATTTGTGTGTATGGCTGTAAGTAGCACCCTCATCCCCGTGCTGTCCACAAAGAGAAACTTTTGCACATTCCTGAGATATTTTCCCAAACTCCAGTTCAACCCGGCTCATCAAAGGCCCCAGAAGAAAATGGTATAAGCCAGGTATATGACCATGGGCAAGTTACCTCTCAGCCTCCTCACCGGTAAAATTAATCCTCAACTAATTTATAGAATCACTGTAACAAACCTATAAGATAATAGAGATCAATGGGTAGATAAACTGATCATGTGAGGGTCAGGTGATATTGTTATCTGCTCAGGTAACCTTGGGGAAGGAGGAGAAGTGAATTCTCCTCTCATGGATCTGATTCACAGGTTCTTCAATGGGAGTAATGTATGTGGGCTTCAGAAGTTCTGGGAAAATAGGTGGAGTGGAGAAACAGTAAATTTTTATGGACAGACAACTTTTCTGGAAGACCCACAGGTCTGTATTAGGGGAAAATAAAATCAGGAAGAGAAAAATCATTGAAAAACAGAGACTCGACAAAGAACAGAGGTCTTTGGTGTCCAACTGTCTGAATTTCAGTCATTATTCTTTCCCCTTTGGCTATATGACCAGGGAAGTTACTTGTCTCTTCCATCTATAAAGTAGGCATGATTTTTAATAAATATATTTTAAAGAATTGTTACCAAGATTTAAATAATATAGTTAAATAGAACCTAAAATAGACAGCAACAATGAATAACAATTACTGAAGAATACTGACTCTGATGTAATTCAGCAAAAAGTAATTTTCACAGAGAAAATGCAAGTCATTGATTGTTAGGACTAGAAGGGACTCAGAGTTCCTCTGAATTAATAGGTAGCTGAGACCCAGAGAGACTGGTCCAGAGTCACATAGCTGTTGGAGGCAAAGCTAAACCCCAAAAATCTTCTACACCCAGAGTAATTTCTTCTACCACTTCTAAAATCCTTTCCAGGACCAATACCTGGTCAGATTCTCAGCTTGAAGGCCTCATGACTCAGAAGCATATTCAGTCTTGTAACTGTGGAATAACAGCATGTGCAAGTTCTCCTATGGGTAACGAGTGATGCAGATGAGAAACCCTGCAGGTACAGTTGGGCCTATGGTCCTGTCCATCAACAGATGGATAAACAGACCAAATGTCCATCAACAGGTGAATGAGTAGATAAATAATCTGTAGTATATATGGAGATATTACTCCACCATAAAAGTGAATGGAGTACTAGTGAATGATATGACATGGATGACCTCAAAAACATTGTGCTAACTGAAAGAAGCCAAACACAAAAGGTTACATATTATACAATTCCATTCATGTGAAACATACAGAATATGTAAATATGTAGATACAGAAAATAGACTAATTGTTGGTAAGGGGTGGGAGCTGCATAGAGCTTAGGAAATAAGAATCAGGAAGCAACTGATGACTAAGTAGAAAGTTCCTTTGGAGGGTAATAAAAGTGTTTTGGAACTAAATTGAAATTGTAAGTGCATTGTGAGTTTCACTAAATGCTGCTGAATCATTTACTTTAAAATGATTGATTTTAAATTAAAATACAGGTAAGTATAATAAATTGATTCAGTTTAAATTACAGTACCAGTATATAAATATTTAGCAATAATTTTCTAACTGCTTATTAAGATGTGATTTCTAATCTAGAGGTTTGTATTCCAGATCACTCACACTCTGTGATTCAGTTTCCTGATCTAAAAGTGGAAATAATATCTGCCTCATTCATGTGTTGGAAAGATTAAATGGGTTATAGATTTAAATTGATGTATATACATTGATATCAATTTACATGTATATACATATATTTATGATTAAGCATGCTTATATGATTGCTATTTATAATTTATAAATTCCCCACATTTATCCTGCTTGCAACAAAATAAGCACTTATAATAGGCAGAGAGCATTAGTTTTATGGGGAAACCTTCTTTGTTCTTGTTTTCTTCTAAGAGATAGCCCTTACATAGCAGGGTATACTTTCTTGCTCAAAGGCATTTCCCATGTAGTCAATTAAGCCCTCAGGTAAAATGAACATGCTATGTCTAAGCATGCATGTGTTCCATCACAGTGCTCAAGTAGGGTGGACAAAGAGCTGACAGAGATCTATTCTCTAGGACTTCTAGTGTCTTCTTTCCCTCCCAACAAAAAGAATGTGGCTCTCATGGTTGCTACTTCCCCTCATTCTTTTGATTAGTCACATGGCCCCAATCTATCCACAAAGCATATATGGAAATATTTGGAAGTGTGTGAATTCATTTAGATAGCTACTCTCTTCTACACTGTTTGGGAATAGTTGAAGGAACTCTAGGCCAGAAGTTCACTGCTAGTTGTGCTCTGACCTTGTATACTTGTTCCTTGGAATTGAGCTCCATATTTTGATTTCAGCTACTCTGGGTCTGTCTGGCCACGTCTCTGCCTTGGTTCTATGCCTCAGGTTTGTTTTTTTTTTTAAGCTCTAATAAGTTGTTCTTGACAACAGAAAGCTTTTCAATTCATTGTACACAAGTGAAGCAAAATTTTTCACTTCTCTGATTGTACATGAAGTAGAGTCGTAACGTTTATGCAATCATACATGTACCTAGGGTAATGATGTCAATCTCATTATAGCGTCTTTCTTATCCACATATCCCCTCTCGTCCCCTCCCTCCCTTTTGCCCCTACCAAGATTCCTCCGCTCATCCCATGCCTTCCCCCATTATGGATTATCATCCACTTATCAGAGAAAACATTTGGCCTCCGGGTTTTGGAGATTGACTTACTTTGCTTAACTTGATATTTTCCAACTCTATCCATTTAACTACAAATGCCAAAATTTTATTCTCTTTAATGCTGAATAATAGTTCATTGTGTGTGTGTGTGTGTGTATATATATATATATATATATATATATATATACCACAGTTTCTTTATCCACTAATTTATTGAATGGCATCTAGTTTTATTCCACAGTTTAGCTATTGTGAGTGGTGCTGCTATAAACATTGATATGGCTGTGTCACTATAGTATGCTTTTTTAAGTCCTTTGGGTATAGACTGAGGAGTGGGATAGCTAGGTCAAATGGTAGTTCCATTCCAAGTTTTCTAAAGAATCTTCATACTGCTTCCTAGATTGGTTGCACCAATTTGCAGTCCCACCAGCAATATATGAGTGTGCCTTTACCCCCACATCTTCACCAACACTTATTATTGCTTGTATTCTTGATAATTGCTATTCGGACTAGAATGAGATAAAATCTCAGCGTAGTTTTGATTTGCTTTTCTCTAATTACTAGAGATGTTGAACATTTTTTATATATTTGTTGATCAATTGTCTATCTTCTTCTGATAAGTGTCTTTTCAGTTCCTTAGCCCATGTATTGATTGGGTTGTTTGTTTGTTTGTTTGGTGTTAAGTTTTTTGAGTTCTTTATATATCCTGGAGATTAGTGCTCTATCTGATGTGCATGTAGTAAAAATTCACACCCATTCTATAGGCTCTCTCTTCACCTCATTGATTGTTTCTTTTGCTAGAGAAGCTTTTTAGTTTAAATCCATCCCATTTATTGATTCTTGATTTTATTTCTTGCGCTTTAGGAGTATTGTTAAGAAAGTCAGGGCCTAATCCGACATGATGAAGATTTGGGCCTACTTTTTCTTCTATTAGGTGTAGGGTCTCTGGTCTAATTCCTAAGTACTTAATCCACTTTGAGTTGAGTTTTGTGCATATGTACTTCAGTTCTTATGATGAAGAGTCCTACACTGAAATGTAATTTCAGTGGTTTCTCTTACCCTTTGCTTACTTGATCTGTTGGCAGCACTTCTATGACCTGATGTCAAATTCTCTGATCTAAATATAGTATACAGACTCTGTATAAAGACCTTTTCTGGCTCTCAGTTACCAGAACCTTCCCTCTACTGCCTGTAATTTTGCTGTTCACAATCTGGCCTGCTCTGGTTTGGCCTATCCCATCACCACACAAGACCTGGTCTATCAAAAGAAGTGGAGAAAGTAAGAAAAAGACAGGAAAGTAGAGCAGAAAAGAGGCAAAGTTATATAATTAGTGGACATTACACAGAATGGGGATCAAGGCTAAACTCAGTCATTTCTTACCTACATGACCTTTGCCAAATCTGAAGTTCTTTGTTTCTTCATCTAGAACATGAAAAATTAGACCATATTATCTTTAAGGTCCCTTCTGGCCCTGGCAACTTATGACTTTACATGAAGAAGAAACTTTCTTGAAGGCTCTTGGACTCTTTGAGGGTAATGGAGAAAGATACAAGCATGAGCACTGAATCGAGGTATTTTTCTTCTTCTCCTTCTATTTTGAGTGGGAATTATTTAGGTGTAACTAGTCCGTATAGGTAAATATTTTCTTGGGCTTTCCTGAATAAATCCTGAAACCTCTACTTTCAAAATGGAAGAAGGGGAGAATTAGCTTTAAATATATTCATCTGAGCATGATGAAAGTATTAAAATTGCATAAGCAGGAAATTTATGGAGCACTTTTTCTTCTGCCCATTTTTGCAATGGTCAAAAGAGACTGAAATTCAGTATGTTCTCAAATTAACTAAAGAAACTCCTTGTCAAAGTCCTCTCAATCCATCTGGTTAGTATTATTAAAGCATTATGGGGTATATGTGCTTTCCATTGGAAAAAAATGAATAATCCCTTCAAATATGTCATTTCATAGGTTTGAAATATGAAGGCAACTGTTTAGGGAGCTATCAAAGCAGTCTGAAGTACAGTGTGAATTATCAAGGGAAAAATATAAAAGAATTTTCAATAACTGGAGGTTCAGCAGATTCTAATGCCAAAGGTTGAGATTGTAAGAACATTTCTTAAAATCCTTAAAGACTATTATTTGTTGCAAGGAGGCCTCTGAATCCAAAAGGTAAACTCTGAACCACCTGGACCATATTAAAGTGTCTGGGGCCTGGTGCAGGGAGGGAGCACTTGAAGGTGCCATTCAACATAAACGGTCCCCCTAAACACAACACACTGGAAGCTTCTCTTCCCGCTGTGGCCTTTTGTTCAAAGAAATTGAGGCCTGTGCCAACTATGCCCCATGCACTTCAGCCCAAGTGAGAAAACCCTTTCCTTTAAGCAGGATGTAGTAGAAAGAGTGTACTTGAGTCCAGATAGATCTTAAGCCAGATTCAAGTTCCTAGCCCTCCCACTCACGAACTTGATGACGTTGGGCCACAACAGTGCCTATTTCATAGAAGTCAGTTGATACATTCCTCTTGATCTGACCTGTTGAGCCAGAGCAGTTACTATACCAAATCATCAGTTTCCTACTTTTATCATAGTGTTTAAGGGTGGACTCTAAAGGGAGACTAATTGGGGTTAGATCCTGACTTTACAAGTACTTTACTATGTTCAATTTCTTCATCTGTCTAGTGGAGACAACTATGGTATCTAGTCATAAGTTGAAAATGCTTAAAACAGTGCCTCATACGTACTAAGCCATGTGTGTGTAGATAGATAGATAGATAGACACACACACACATACATAGATATTTTTAAAATTAATGAGTATTCAGCAACTCAAAATGGATCAAAGACTTAGGCACTAGAACAGAAACCCTGTACCTAATAGAAGAAAAAGTATGTCCAAATCATCACCACGTCAGCTTAGGAACTGACTTCTTAACAAGGCTCCTAAAGCACACAAAGTAAAATCAAGAATAAATATATATGAGATTCAAACTAAAAAGCTTCTCCTCAGTAAAGGGAGCAATCAATAACATGAAAAGAGAGAGCCTACAGAATGGGAGAAAATCTTTACCACCTGTACCTCAGATAGAGCATTAATCTCCAGGATATATAATGAAATCAAAAAACTCAACACCAAAAAAACCAAATAACCCACTTAATAAATGGGAAGAGGAACTGAACAGACACTTCACAGAAGAAAAAATGCAATTGAGCAATAAATATATGAAAAAATGTTCATATATTCACATCTCAAGCAATTAGAGCAAATCAAAACTAAGATTTCATCTCACTCCAGTCAGAATGGCAATTGTTAAGAATACAAGTAATAATAAGTGTCGGCAAGGATATAGGGAAAAATGTTCACTCATACATTGCTGGAGGGACCGCAAATTGGTGTAACCACTGTGGAAAGCAGTATGGATATTCCTTAGAAAACTTGGAATGGAGGGCTGGAGATATAACTTAGTTGTTAGAGTGCTTGCCTTGCATGCATAAGGCCCTGGGTTCAATCCCCAGCACCACACACACAAAAAAAAAAAAAAAAAAAGAATTACCATTGGGCTCCGTTGTGGCTCAGAGGTAGAGCACTCACCTACCATGCATGAGGCACCAGGTTCAATCCTCAGCACCACATAAAAAAATAAAATGAAATAAAGATATTGTGTCCACCTATAACTAAAAAATAAATATTAAAAAAAAAATTGGAATGGAACCACCATTTGACCCAGCTGTCCCACTTTTCGGTTTATACACAAAGGACTTAAAATCAGCATACTATAGTGATGCAGCCACATTCATGTTTGTGACAGCTCAATTCACAACAGCCAAACTATGGAACCAACCTAGATGCCTTTTCCACAGAAAATGTGGTATATATACATAATGGAATATTATTCAGCCTTAAAGAAGAATTAAATTATGGCATTTTCAGTAAGTGGATGGAGCTGGAGATTATCATGTTAATCAAAATAAGCCAATCCCAAAGGCTGAAAGTTTTCTCTGATATGCCAGTGGGAGGTGGGGGGTGCTGCTAGAGAAAATTTGAAGTAGTTTGGATTAGGCAGAGGGGAGTGAAGGGAGGGGAGGGGGTATAGGGGTAGGAAAGAGAGCAGAATGAATCAGACAATATTGTCCTATGTACATATATGATTACGCAACCAATGTGATTCTACATCATGTACAACCAGAAGAATAAGAAGTTATAGTACATTTATGTATGATGTGTCAAAATGCATTCTACTGTCATGTATAACTAATTAGAACAAATTAAAAATAAATAAATAAATGAATATTCTGTAAGTTTCTAACACCTTGAAAATATCATACTCATGATAATTTTACACATATATGTCTTATTTTAACTTTGCTCACTTTTTACTATTTTGTTTACTTCTTTTTATATATTTTCCTATATTTTAAGTTTTCCTATATAAATTGCATTTTTATATATGTAGCCCTTTCATTATAAGCCTACATCAAAGTCCTCAACATCTTCCTAAGACCTCTTTGGAAACGCACCAAATTCCCTCTATTTATTGTTAAGTTCTTTGCAGCACCAAATATGTTCATGAGAGAGCCTCTTTGACCCCAACTTCAAGACCCCTGCAGAGATCACCCGGCTTGGCCTGCCTAACCCCCCAAAGAAATCTGGCATTTGGGTGGAGAAGCTCACTGCTGACTTTCTGACATGATCTTCTCTTGCTACCTTTGGGGACTACGTAGCAGGGTGTAGGAGGTGATTCCTCTGTTGCCCTCCCTGCGGTGGGGCTGGGATTGTTCCTCACTAGAGAGATAAAAAGTCTTTGAAACTTGACATTTGGAGAGCACACTTTGGATGAGAATTCAAGCATCTCTTCAATTTACTTGTGTTTTGTGAGTGGGTGAATATGTAGGAGTAGAGAAGGAAGGGGGGGAATTCTTATGGACAACAACATCACCATTAAATATATGAAGATAGCCAAAAAAAATTTTAATTGCAAACTTGATGAAAATGAAGCAAGATGGCTACTTACGTGCTGATAGTGGAGTTGTAAATTACTCTGGTCTTAGTGAAAGTGTTTTGGCAACACCCAGAGGGACTTAAAATCATTTACATCTCTCCAGAATGTAAGCTTTATGAAAGCAGAAATATTTCAATGGTTTTTCACTTTTTTGCTTTCTACTCTATTGCCAATTTGGAATGGTGCCTAGCACTTAGTGGGTGCTTATGAAGAATTTGCTGAATGAATGAGTCATTAGTCTCTTAAGTCCACTTACAGTGGTTCAACCTAAAAAAAAAAATCACAATTGCAAAGTTTCCTGTGTGCTCATCACAACAGAACTTATAATAGTGAAGGTCTGGAAATAATTATAATATAGAAAATGGGAGCGATCAGATAATAATTTGTACTATTTTTCAGTTTTTAAGAATGTTTTAAGCTGAATTTTTAGTATGCAGAACATGCTAATCAGATCATTATCAGTGGAAAAAAAAGAAGCATATGACATTTTGTTTAAACAAAAATTTTCTACTTTTTTAAGCATAGAGAAAAGACTGAAGGAAATGGATCAAAAATGATACAATGATCATCTGTCTCTGGGTGACTTTAAGGTGTGATTTTATTTTTTTCCTCTCAATTTTTGTGTGTAATGAGCATATATTAATTTTAAACTTGGGGGAAAGATGTTACAAAGTTCCTATTGAACTTAGGGAGATGGAGACCACTCTTGTTGGTTGTGTGTTGAGGTTCCAAAGCCTCTATGGGGCTCACATGTTATGTGTGAAAATATTGTTTGAAGAAGCATAAAACCAAAGTAGAAAGTGGTAGCTTTTATTCCTGTTCTTATTATTTCTTGTGGCAGGTGTCACTTTCTGAGAGTGTCCAAAGCATCATCAGATCTTATTGTGACAGATTTAAAATCCCTAACAGGTTTTGGAATGACACTTTCAGTTCATGGAGGAGGGAGTCTGTCTGTTTTGTAGTGAGTGCCTGGCGTAGTGTAGGTGATTGTTCATTTTTGCTGAGTGCATAAAGGAAGGTTGGGTAGTTGCTGATCCTCCACATTCATTTGTCAAGGTAACCATGAACTAGAGAAGAGAGTCATTTTCCTGGCAGTGCTAACCAAGCCACCATCATCATCTCTGTGCAGTTCTTTTGATCTTTTTTCATACACTGAATCCTGTGTGTCACCCTGTCAATGTTACACCGGGTATATAGAGAGGAAGCTGAGGGCAACAGAAAGTTGATTAGTGGTCTTAAGGTCATATATTTAGTAACCAATGGAGCCAATTCAAACTCAAGTCTGTTTGGCTCCTAAGCTCTGTGCTTTTTCCCCTCACTGTATCCCTTTCCAGAGGAGTGACTAGGCAGTATGTACTCCTCATCTGAATTGGGGACTTCCTTGGATATTTCATTTTATTAAATTAATTAATTAATTTTAATTAGGTATATATTACAGCAGAATGCATTTTGACTTCTTGTACCCAGTTGCAGCACAACTTTTCATTTCTTTGGTTGTACATGACGTAGCATCACACCATATATGCAGTCATACTTGTATAGGGTAATGATGTCTATCTCATTCTATCATCTTTCTTGCCCCTATGCCCGTTCCCCATCCTTCCCTCCCCTTTGCCCTATCAAATTTCCTCCATTTTCCCCATGTCCCTCCATTATGGATCAGCATCAACTTATCAGAGAGAACATTTGGGCTTTGGTTTTTTTGGGATTGACTTACTTCACTTAGCATGATATTCTCCAACTCCATCCATTTACCAACAAATGCCATAATTTTATTCTCTTTTAATGCTGAGTGATAGTTCATTGTGTATATATACCACAATTTCTTTATCCATTCATCTATTGAAGGGCATCTACGTTGCTTCTACAGTTTAGCTATTGTGAATTGAGCTGCTATAAACATTGATGTGACTACGTTACTATAGTATGCTGTTTTTAAGTCCCTAGTACTCCAGCACAGACACAGACATAGACCAAGGGGTGGGATGGTTGTGTGAAATGGTGATTCCATTTCAAGTTTTCTAAGAGTCTCCATACTGCTTTCCAGATTGGTTGTACCAATTTGCAATCCCATCAGCAATGTATGAGTGTGCCCTTTCCCCCACAAACTCATCAACATTTATTGTTGTCTGCATTCTTGATAATTGCCATTCTGAGATAATTGCATGAAGTGAAATCTTAGAGTAGTTTTGATAGAGGAAAAAGTAGGCCCAAATCTTCATCACATCAGATTAGGCCCTGACTTCCTTAACAAGTCTCCTAAAGAGCAAGAAATAAAATCAAGAATTAATAAATGGGATGGATTCAAACTAAAAAGCTTCTTCTCAGCAAAAGAAATAATCAATGAGGTGAACAGAGAATCCACCTTTTGGGAGCAAATTTTTGCCACATGCACATCAGAGCATTAATCTCCAGGATATATAAAGAACTCAAAAAACTTAACACCAAAAAAAAAAACCCCAAAACAAGCAACCCAATCAATAAATGCGCTAAAGAACTGAACAGACATTTCTCATAAGAAGATATATATTCAATCAACAAATATATGAAAAAATGTTCAACATCTCTAGTAATTAGAAAAATGCAAATCAAAACTACTCTAAGATTCCTTAGATATTTTAGATTGTGCTCTTTCAGTGCTTTCTGTTGTTGCTATCCCAAAACAAGGAATATTTGGCATCTCCAAATCTGAAGGGGAACTGGTTAAAAGGTTCCTTTGTTGCGGGTTCAAGGAGCAATGCTTAGATAATCTGGTTAGATCTGGAGACAGACCTAGTCACATCCAGCAATTGTCTGTGAAAATCCTGTCTTCCCACTACCTACAATGAGATTCCCAAACAGCAACTGTATGTTTACCTAATTAAGGCCACAGGCTCACACTTCTCTCTCTTTGGATGTAACAATGAAGTCATCACAGTTAAAGGGAAGCAGGTTTTATGAAGTCCCCTTGACCTTTTTGATGGCCTTTGCCTCCTTGAAGATGGATTTCATTTATGTATTTTACTCTTTTAAGTGGCATTTCCTCCACAAAGTTCAATAGTCATTCCAATTAAAACCAAAATACCCAGCCCTCTAAGAAACTTGCTCTAAGCTAGTACTAGAAACTGAGTCACATGAGTTTGTTTGTTGTTTTATTTTTAACAAACTGCTCTTTAGAAAAAAAAAGCAGCAGCCTAAATGTATTAACCCAGCCACATTCTTGTTTAAGTGACTGAATTCCCCTGGTTCACCTGCCCATCTCACCTACCCTGATACGATAATGATGGAATAGGCCAGTGGAGAAGCTGGATGATCTGAAGAAAAATAAAATTTAAAATTTAAAAAAAACCATGGAACATGGTCCCAATTCCCAGGTGAATCCTTCTATCCCCTGGACCAGGCAGGGTACCCCAGGTGAGATTTAATCACAGGGAGTATATTGGTTTACTCAGGCTATCACAACAAAATTTCACATGCTTAAACAAGAGAAATTTATTTTCTCATCACAACACAATTTATAATAGTGAACTCCAGAGGCTAGAAGTCCAAATTCAAGGTGCCAGCAAGTTTAGTTTCTTCTGAGATCTCTCTCCTTGGCTTGCAGGTGGCCACCTTATCACGTGCATACTCATGTGCTCATTCCTCTATGTTGTCTGAATCATAATTTCCTCTTCTTATAAAGACAAAAGTCATACTGGATTGTGTCACACAGACCAACCCATTTTAACTTAATTACCTTTTTTAAGACTCTATATCCAAATATGGTCACACTCTGAGATACTGAGAGGTGAGGACTTGAACTTATGAATTTTGAGGGTACACAATTTAGCCCAATATGGAAGCCCATGGAGAATCAGAATAGAAACATATTGCTACATTATGAACCATGAGGACTGATGTCAACAACTCCTCTAGTACTGGGATGGTTAATCTCACCCCCAGGAAAGAGACAGCATCTTCGAGACCCTCAGTACCACAGCACAGACACAGAGCAGTGCTGAGAAACAGAAACAAGGACCAGCCTCAGTCTCCTGGGCTTGAAACGTCCAAGGCCTGCACCACCGCTCAACACACAAGGAGGAATCATGTCTTGCTTCCCCTCCCTCTGACGTGGAATCTGAGTCTATCCCTTCTTTCCACTGTCTCCTCTGCCCTGCCCTAATCTTCTTCCTTCACATGGACTCTGGAAACAGCCTTATTACTGCCTCACAGCCTCCAGCCTCTGCCCCTCCTGCAGCTGTCAAGAACTCATTTAAGTGAAAATTGGGCCATCTTTGCCTGCTGGACTTCCTTCCCCATTGCCTTCAGGGTCATCAGTCTCTCCTTAGATTGTACATGAAGCCATGCCTTAATAGCTTCACAGGCTCCCCAGCGCCTCTAGAGTCAGATGGTTAGTGAGGCTTCCAGGGATCCTTTCCATCTGGTCTGACCTACCTCCAGCCTCCCTGCCTGACATACATAGCCTTGTCAGCTGCACCTCCCAGATGGTCCAGCACCCCAGACCTCCTCTTCCAGGAGGTGCCCTGTGGCTGGTGCCTCTAGGCCGGTCCACTTTCCTTCTGTCTCCAGTCTTGCAGAATTGTCCAAGAATAGGACCCAGTTTTAGTGTTGCTTTTTTGCTAAGCCTTCCCTACGCTCTCCCAAGTCCTCAAGGAGGTTATTTCTCCTATTCCGCTGCCCGCAGCACTTGTACATTGCTGACTGAGCTGCTCAGCATCTTGAATTACATCACCTTGTAATTTCTTCACCTCGCCTCACTACGATGTGAGCTCCTGGACAAAACACTTTCTCCTACCACCTCTATTTGCCAGTGCCTCACAGAGCCCCATGCAGAGCAGGTGCTCAGTGGGTGGGCATGAAATAAGCAGGTAAAGGAAGTCATGGGAGTTCCTCTGCTACCTTGTAGATGGCCCATACTTTAGGATGGTCTGCACACTTGATCATCATACAAGGTCCACACACTTCAAAACCAGGACATGTGGATACCCAGCAGCATGCAGACAGTTAAAAGTGAAGTTCCTTATTCATATCATTGCTCTGGCAGCCTTCCAACAAGAGATGCAGAAAATTTTCCAGCAATGGTCAAAAGCTGAAGCAATACAAGTACAAAAAAAAAAAAAAAAAAAAAAAACCTAGCCCAATTTTTTTTGAACAATTCTCTCAGACACAGAACAAAACAAGCAAACAAATTTTTTATTCAAACAAAATCACAAATAAGGAATCTGGTATATAAGCTGATATGTATTATAAAAGCTGGGTTAAAGCACAGGTGGAAGAAGAAGACAGGGGTGTTACCATGACACACCTTTTCCCACCCCCAACCTGAGAACTCTATGGAATATCTGAGGACCTACGAGATTTGTGAAGTCAAAATTGACATTTCCTAATCAATTTGTCCAACCTTGGAGCCAGTTTTGTTCATTTATTTATACTCTTTTCCTGCCTTCTATGTCTGTCTGTCTGTCTGTCTGTCTGTCTCTCTCTCTCTCTCTCTCCCCCTCTCTTTCCTTTTCTCCCGCCCCCCCCCACCCCATCTTATTCAGCTCCTATGACAAGCCAGGCACTACAGTAAAAATAAACAAGGCACAGTATCTGCCAAGAGTCTAAATGGGGACACAGACTTGTAAAAAACACTTGGAGTAAAACCTGACAAATATTTTTAGAGCTCCAGGGCTGGGCAGGTGACAGCGAGGCTACCAAGAAAGGAGAGGGCAATGGATTCTCCAGTCGGTATCCAAAATAAGATTGACTGAATTCCCAGACAAGAGCTTTAGTCACCACCCACTGTTGCTGCTAAAGGAATAACTTAGGAAGCTTTTCTGTTAAGAGCCTCTGCACCCTCTGGGGCCTTACCTCCTCTGTTGTCCCCAGCACTGCTAAGTGCACAGAGCAAGCCCTGGGAGGCCAGGGAGGCCTGGGGAGGAAATCCCTCTCCAGTGTTGCGGACACACAGCTGTCACCTCCCCTCACAATGCTCAGGACCAGCTCCTCAGCCAGATTCTTTTGTCCAAGGCCACTGGGGATTTAAGGAGGGCATTGTGCCCAGTGGTCTTTAAATAATGTTGTCACTCATGAGTAAACCTTAGGGAAACCCAGGCCTTCTTTCACCAGAAATTAAATGAATTGAAGGCTTTCCTCTGCCCTTCATTTTTGAGTGGACGGATGGGCTGTGGAGAATGTCAGGCATCTGCACTCTGTAGTCTCATTCCAGGCTCCAATGGAGGCTGCCCTGTTTTGCTTCCACACTGCCCAAGTCCTGGGACAATGGCTTGCAGCTTGATGTGTTTGCACTTTCTGCTCCAGTGAGCCAAAAGTTTTGAAGTTTAAATGTGTGACTTGATGCTGTCATTTTTCTACTGGGTCTCCTTTGACTTAGGAGCCCCAGTAGGACATAAATTTAGTCACCTTGTCATGGTTTTCTCTGTGCACCGTCTGTCATTGTGTGGGCCTGTTATTGTTCCTACCTACAGTGAGAGAGCCCCTGGAAATTTCTGAAATAAGTTAACTAATAAGTGTTAGTGAACAGTGCTTGTTGTATTACTTTGAAAGAGCTTTAGAAAAGAAAGGGAACAAATGTGTGACCGAGGTGCAGCCTGAACAAGGTGCCTGGCCTCCTGTAGTGCTGGCCTCCTGTCATGCTGACCATGAATTGTGATATTGTTTGTCTCTTTCGCTCCCTGGTCTGTAACTCCCATCTCATGCACTGTCATATCCCAGCTCTGAGCACAATACCTGGCACATCAGAAGACACTTAATAAGTATGTTGAATGAATCCATGAATGGTCTCAGGTGATCTCCTGATGACCTTGAAGAATAAGTATTATTACCTCCTTTTTTACATGAATAAATTGAGGTTCTAAGAGGTTGAGACACTTCTTACAGCTACACAATCATTAAGGCAGACAGCATTAAGCCATGGACTTCAAACAACCCTTCTTTCTGTTTGAACCTGGGGGCACTCATTTTTGACAGTAAAACAGAGAACAGAAGGAAATCCTTTTTTTCCAGTGCTCCAGGAACAACTCAAGTCATGTTCTGTCTTCTTTGTAAATGAGAGAGACATTGTTCTCCCATAGTTAAGATTGTGTGCCCCACCTAGTCTCTCTCTGGCTTTGTGAGGGGGATGCTTGCTGACGCAAATGATGGTAAATGATGGCCATCCCACCTCCTTTGTAGCTCCATGCAATTAGCTCCCTTCCTCGGACCCTAACTCCTTTATTTGCACCCATTTCTCTATCAGACTTTCATGTCTGTACATCCTTGTCCCTGGCCTAGCCTTCCATTCCCTACCCCATTCCCCTCTACTTTTCAGAAAAATAATACTCTCTGTTTATCTTCAATCCCTTCCATAATGTTCTCCTAACTCCATCCATCAACTAAAACATACTCTGCACCCTGAGTTTACTGCTGCATCCAAATCCCTCTCATGTGGAGGTGTTTCTCTTTGCACACTCTTGGGCCCTCCAAGTCAGGACACAGGTAGGTTTCCTTTCATTCCCCAAGGCCACATTTAGAACTGTACTTCCCATCAACTTCTGCCATAACAGAACTTGCATTTCTGTTCCTTTTTAGAGCTGTGCTATTTAGAGATACTGAAATTTTGTCCTCTTTTATTCATTGAGGATTTAGGCACCAACAGATTGACTTTCCCCATCCCAATCCTGCCATCATCCTGAGTCACTACAGGATCAAGATAATTGATTCTTCCAATACACTGGCTTCACCCAACTGTAGTAATTTTCCTCAAGTACTCCCTAGTCAAACCCTAGACCTGAACATCATATGAAATTCCTCCAGGTCATAAATGAGTGACTTTAACAACACATTGTGACCACAGATGCTGCTTGGTCAAAACTATCTGTCAACTCATGATAGTGGTCCAGCCCACTCAGCCATCTACTTCACCCCTATGCATTCACTTAATCCAGCCATCATCTCTATCCACCCAGTCCAGCGGGCTCCACAATCCATCCTTCCCACTTTTCCTAATAATACCCTAAACTTTTTGCCCCTGTGTTTCCCTCATTTTTTGAGAGGTTGGGGGATACCAGGGACTGAAATCAGGGGCACTTGACCACTGAGCCACATCCTAAGCCCTATTTTGTATTTTATTTACTGATAGGGTCTCCCTGAGTTGCTTAGCACCTTTCTTTTTGCTGAGGCTGGCTTTGAACTCTCAATCCTCTTGCCTTATCCTCCTGAGCCACTGGGATTACAGGCATGTGCCACCGTGTCTTCCCCTCTTGAGGACACATCCTATTAGATTTAAAACAGCTTAGTTCTCTCCACCTTAACCTACTCAACTTTAGTAACCAGACTTGACTTATGTGCATTTACTATTTCTGTTTCCTCAATTTCTGCTCTTTCTTCAAACCACTCTGGTATAACTGCATCATCTTTTCCTGGTACCTTCATTTTGCTAAATCCAATAGAAAGTTTTCAGTTCTCATGTTATCCTAACCTTCCAGAGAAATTCAGCAGGGTTATCCACTACTCCCTTCCTGAAACACTATCTTCTTTTATCACCTGGTGACAACCCTTCTTATGGGTCTGCCTTGTGGCTGTTTCATCTCAGTCTCCTTCATCAGCCTGTCTAACCTTGAAATGCTGGGTTTCTCAAAGTTCAGACTTGGGCTCAGTGCTCACTTCAAACTCACCCCAAAGAGTAATATGTCCCCACTATGATTTCAATGGCCATTCCTTTGCTAACAATTATCAAATTACTTCTCTAACCCTAAGATTCAGACATATAGATATCTACTGCCTAAGTGGTATTTCAAATGGATGTCTCAAAGGCAAGCTCAATGTATATAAAGTAAAATTTGAGGTAAATTTCTTTCCTTCTACTCCCTCCCAAAATAATCCCAGTTCTTATCATTAGTGTCCCATCTCAGTGAATGCCACCACCATCCATCCAATTATGATGACAGCAATCTTTGACTCCCCTCTCACTCAACCCCAAGTCTTATCTGTCACCAGATCCTGTGCATTTTATATCTCCATACATCTCTTTTCCTATTTCTCTCCATCTGTGTTCTGCCATCCTAGCGCAAACTGCTATTACCCCTCACCTGGGCTATTGCAAGGAACTCCTAACTTATCAGCACATTCTTAGTCTCCTCCAAAAATTCTTTTACTGCAATTAAAGTTAATTAGGCATTTTCTGTTTAAAACTTTCAGAGACTTCCCATTTCTCTGAAGTTTCAAGCCTCAATCCTCAGAAAGTTTGCTCTCACATTGCACCTCTTGGTTTGGTCTGTGCTCCTTCTTTTTTCCAAAGCTTTAAGCAAGGTGTCTCTTCTCCAGCTGGAAAGTTTCTCACCAAATTTTAACTAATCCTAATGTCCAGACCCTTAGATAGACGCTTCTATTCTGCCATCTTCCTCCTCCTCCTCCTCCTCCTCCTCCTCCTCCTCCTCCTCCACCCCCTCCTCCTACTGCTTCCCTCCCTCTGGGGTTGTGGCTCAGCAGGAGAGTACTTGCCTATCACACGTGTGAGGCCCTGGGTTCAATCCTCAGCACCACATATAAATAACTAAAATAAAGGTGTTGTGTTCAATTACAATTTAAAAATAAATATTTTTTTTTAAAAAAAGAAAGAAAAGAAAGTTTCTCTGCTGGACCCCCCCCCCAACCACTTGGCCTAATTAACTTTGTCATTATTGTTATTTTATCTAAATATATTTTATTAGCCTTCATCACAGAATTTTTATTATTATTATTATTGTTATTATTATTGAAAGAACACTCAACATGAGATCTACTCTCTTAGCAAATTTCAAGCGTACAATGCCGGATGTTATTATAGACACTATATTGTACAGCACATCTCTAGAATTCTTCGTTGTGTGTAACTGAAATTTTATACCTATTGATTAGCAACTCCTCATTTTACCTTCTCTGCAGTCCCTGACAACCACCATTCTATTCTTTGCTTCTATAAGCTCGACTATGTGAGATCCTTCAAGTATTCCATGCCTATATTTATGGTTCTGTTACTGACTCATTTTGTTTAGCATAATGTCCTCGGGGCTCATCCATATTGTTCTATATCATAAGATTTCCTTCTTTTTTAAGGCTGAATGCCATTCAACTGTATATACAAGCTGCATTATTTAATCCATTCATTTGCAGGGGATATTTAAATTGTTTCCATCTCTTGGCTGTTGTGAATAATGCTGCAGTGAACATGAAATGCTCATATTTCTTTGAGATCTTAATTCAACTCTTTGGCAAATAACTGGAAGTGGGATTTGGACTCCTGGATCATGTGGTAGTTTTGTTTTTAATTTTTTGAGGAAGCTCTATAGTGTTTTCCATAGTGACAGCTCCATTTTACATTTCTACCAACAGGATACAGGGTTCCAGTTTTTCCACATCCTGGACAGCATTTGTTTTTTTTTTTTTGTTTTTTTTTATAACAGCCATTCTGATAGGTGTAAGGTAATATCTCATTGTAGTTTTTATCTGTGTTTCCCTGATGATTAATAATATTATCTTTTCATATGTCTGTTGGACATTCATGTGTCTTTGGGAAAATGGCTGTTCAATTTCTTAACCCATTTTTAAATCAAGTTATTAGTATTTTCACTTTTTTGTCATTGAGTTGAGCTCCTTACACATCTTGTTTATTTTCACTCATTCTCTATATCATCTTTCCATTATTTCCTTTGCTATGTAGAGTCTTTTTAGCTGATGTCCATGTGTCTGTTTTGGCTTTTGTTTCCTGTGCTTTTGATGCCTTACCCAAAAGTCATTTCCCAGACCAATATCATGAAGCTTTTCCTTGAAAGAATTTTATAATTTCAGGTCTTATATCTTAATTCTTTAATCTATTTTTGTGTATAAGCATTCAATTTCGTTCTTTTATATGTAGATATTTAATTTTCCCAACACTGTTTGTTGTTTAAGATAATTAATTCTATGTTTCATTTCATTTTGAATGTGACTTCCTCCAGGAACCTCTTCTAATCACATACCCACCTTGCAAAGAAAACCACATCAGGGCTCCCTGAGTTCTCTATAGACTATAGCCTCCTCTGTTACTATATTGTAATATTTCTTCCAATGAAATAACTATTTGGGCAATTGTTTATTTTTCTTTAAACCATTTACTTATTGTCTTCCCTGTTAGGACGTGAGCTTCTATTTTTTCCAGCTGTACTCCTGCCACCTACCATACTGCATCGTGCAAAGTATGTGTTCCACAGACTGTGGAACAAATGGTATCCCTTTGTTTGGAATTTTGTTTGAATGGATGACAAATCATTTCATTTTGTATTTTCTAAGTCAGTTTTCTCTATAAAGAGTGAGATTTGGGCTTTTTCATCTCTCTTCCACTGCACCCATGTGCATCCTGCAGTATGCACTCACTGAATGAATGGATGAAGAGGAATGAATAATGACTAGGAATGAATGACTTGGAATGAATAATGACTAGGCTGAGTGAGCAGGGCAGTTCGGCTCCACAGACACAGGGCAAGGAATTCATTCTAACTCCCTTATTTGCAACTTTCAGCCATAAAAATGCTTCAGGGGTAGGAGTGTGATTCAGTGATACAGCTTGTGCTGAGTGTGGATGCAGCCCTGGGTTCAATCTTGCGCGCGCGCGCACGCGCACACACACGCACACATACGCACACACACGCACACACACGCTTCAGAGATTTGTTTTCTATAAAAAGTCATCCTATAGTCTTGGTTTCTCACCAAATTTTAACTAATCCTAATGCCCAGATCCTTAGCTAGACGCTTCTATTCTGCCATCTTCTTCCTCCTCCTCCTCTTCTTCTTCATCTTCATCTTCTTCTGTCTTATTCTTTATTTCTTCTTCATTACTATGAAAAACAGAGAAAGCTGTCTGTTTCAGACTTGATGCAAACAGCCCCGCTTCTGTCTCCTCCATCAGTGCAACAAATGATTTTTTGTTATGACCATACCCAGAGCAGGACTCTTATCAGAGTTTGCAACTATAGATAAAGAGACCTTGCCACAGTAATGTCAGAGCAGTACCATTGTTGTGCTTTTGCAGTGTGCGGTTTCATATTTTAAGGCAAAATGTTAATTGATAATCATATTAAATAGTGGTATTTTACCTTCTCATTGCTGTTCGATAATAAAGACAGCTTTACCAAGAAGTCAATGCTTCTCTTCCCCTTAGGAAAGATTTATAATTAAATCTCTATTGATCTTTACTCCTGAATTTGTGTGTTGAGATTAGAGTTTGTGAAAACCTTTTGTCTTTCCTTTCAGTACAGTCTCTCATAATCACTGGGGTGCTTCTATAAAGCCCTGGTCCTGCTGAAATCAGCATTTAACAGATGAGGTACAAGCATTTCAAATATAAACCAGCAACAAAGGTGCTCCTGATGTACACTGAATTTTGAGAATCAGTGTTAAGTATAAATTTAAGTCAACATCCTCTTCACTCTTTAATCCACTGCAGTGATTCGCAGACAACCCCAGAAGTGCATTTCTAACAGAGGAACTCCCATAGCATGCTCAGAGGCATGTAAATGCCTGCTTCCTCTGGGAACTGGCGAGTAGTTTGCTATGTTGAAGGCTACCATGGTGGGGATGGGGGGGTGCTACTTAAAGTAGGCTTTAAATATTGACTTTTTTATCACAGAATATAGGTTTTAGAAGAGCCCGTAGCTAAATGGCACTAAATACAGTATCAGGCATGGAGTTATGTTTATGTTGAGGCATTTGGAAGATAGGTCACCCTGCAAGTCTCTGAGAATATCGACATGGCTTCCTTCAAAGTAGACAATGTCAATTTAGAACAGCAGAGCACACTTGCAGGGATTCCAGTAATTTTCCTGGAAATCAAGTATGGAAAAAAAAAATGATTTAACTAGATGCAGATAGTCCCTAAGCATACAGGTCCCAGGGTTAATCATGTTCATAAAATGAGAAACTTTTTTAAAAGACACTCAAATGCATTAAGTGCAAGGATTAAATTTTATCTCCTCATCTCAGGAAGGAATTTGAAAAACAACTCAATGTTGATTATATAAACCAAGAACTGGTAATAAAAACAATTCACATCATTTGAAACTCCACATTTTCCTTCCCTTTTCTAACATAAATCTAATTTAAATGGCAATGTCACTTTAAATGCATTCTTGAACTTTCAATTTTTAGTTCAGTCTCCTTCGAGTTTCTCTCATTAATTATAGATCTGCAATAGGTCACCATCACCAGTAATCAAGCACCCAACTTTAAATTCCAAAGAAATGATATTCCAATTCTGAGAACCAAGGAAGACAGGTTGAACGGACTAAGGGTAGAGGTTAGAGAGGGAAGAATCAAGAGGAAGAGGCATCCTGAAACCTGAGGCTTCAATTTGCGTGTTCTGCCCAGTGCTCAGCATGTAGTCAGGGCCAGTCAGAGCTGTGTTTATTGGGTGCTTCAGGCATGTGGGCCACTATCCAGGCACATCACACAGGGGGAACTCAGCCAGTCCTCAGGACAAATTTTGAAATAGATATTACTATCTCATTTCTATACCTGATGAAATTGAGGATCAGAGAAGCTAAAGAGAGTTGTTCGTGATCCCACAGCTGTTGGGCCTAAGTCACAATTTGAATATCAGGACCAATTTCAAGGCCTGTTCTCCCTTCTCTGTGGTCTACTGTCCCTCCTGGGAATGTCCCTTCATACCTGAGCTTCAAACAAACAAATAAACAAACAAAAAAATTATTTGTGCAAATCTGCTGAGCACGCTAACCTGCCAAGCCACATAGTTTCAAATTAATTCTTAAATATGAAGATATGTAAAGAACGTTGGTTTGAATTAACAGTTGGCAGACTAAAACTCTATGGAGGTAGGAACCAAATATATTTTATCTCTCATTTTATGCCCAGTGCTTGCTACATGGTCTGCTCTCGAAATACACTCATTAAATGAGTGATTACATAAATCACAGTGAAATGTAACTCAAGATTCAAGTCTCATTTCTCGCTTTGCTAGGGCCATAATCTTAGGCAAATTTTAAAAATTCTCTTAGCCTCTGTTTTTCTGATCTGCAAAATGAGGATGATGTTTTCACAGCTACCTTATAGGGTGGGGGTTCTAATAGGTAGCAAAGTTTGGGAACCACTATCATAGGAAATAAAACTGTTTTGTAGACCCTAACAAGGCAATTAAATGGAAACAACTCTCTTTATTGTCATGTATATCTAAAAAGAACAAATTTTTTAAAAATTTTTGATGGAAACAACTGTAACAAGCCAAGTCCAAAATTGACTTTAGACCTTAGAATCCTGCCTCCTGGTGTCAAGACAGAAAGAAAGACTAGTCATTCTCCTCTGTGTGCCACAGTAGCCATCTATCTCCACGTAAAATGACCTTCCTGGTTCATCTGGTAAGGTGACAGAGTTGAGGTCAAGGCCTAGGAAAGCAAGGATTTGGTCAACATTCAGGCTGGGAGAGTGCAACGCATCTGTGGACAATCACCCTGACACAGGAGCTTGCCCTTGGCCATCTTACATCCTGTTCTGGCACCCCACCCACTCATCTGCACGCACCAGGCTTGCATGTACAATGCCTATTCTGAGACCCTCCCAAAGCATGCCTGTTTGTTTTATTCCTTCTGGTGGTAGTTCACTTTTTGACCTAATCCTCCTGGGCTGGCCCATCAAAGTGCAGTTGTGATGTTGGAGGAAGGAAGCTGCCTCCCTTCTTCTCCGCTGCTCCCCTGTCCATAACCTTCCTCTGCTGTTACCCTGTTGAGGTTCAGCTGAGTCAAAGGGCCAGCAGGGTGCCAAGAACAATATTATCTAAATTTTAAATAATAGTCTCTTGGGACTAGAAGGTCATGAAGCATTTAGACTGTCACAGGGAAATTTGCCAGGAGAGTGATTCATAATCTTTCCAACTATCCACCTCTGTTTCCTTGTTGGGTAAGGACAAAATCCTATCATTGCCAAGTATTTAAGAAGCAAATTCTTCTCTCTTCCATGCTGATTCTTATTCAACAATTTTGCATAAACTACTCTTCCAAAGGCAAAAGAAAACAATTTCAATAGCCACTATTCTCACATGTGTTTGAATGGCATTTATTAGCCACATGCCCTTGGCATGTCATTGACCCATCCGAATTTCAATCTCCTCTTTTTTAAATAAGGACATTTAAAAAAAGATTGCTCTGTCTAGAATCAAATGACATAAGCCATATATTAGAGCATTTTAGAAATAATAAAGCAGCAAAAATATGCAAGGTATTTTTATCATTGGCAAAGATACTGGGCAAGGCACATAGCCACTTGTGTAATGAATTTTATTTTTATGAAACACTTGAGTAAATAATGTGGATGCAAAAAATTGTCCACTTTTTAAAAATTATAATTCTTTGCACTTTCCCACCAATGGGAAATTCACTTTGATTTATATGCTGCATGAGGCACATTCTTGTTAATACCAGTATTTTGCAGAGTGAGGTTTTAGGAGCTGTCTGGAGAAAATAGTGGCAGCCCTGGAATCTAGCAAAGTACCCAGCCCTCTCTTCTCTGCTGGCAAAGGAAAACATTGGTCAGAAGAGCAGCCTGAGCCTCCAGAAATACAAAACCAGGATGGGCAGTCTTCTCATTCTGACTAAGGAGGGTACTGTGAAGACTCGAGCAGGGTTGTACATATGGCCCTGGAGTCCCCCTCAGCATTGCTTTACTGATCCCCCAGGTGAGCAATCTCTTTGGATTAAAATGAAGCCAGAGTTGTCTGTTTCCTTGTTGGGTAAGGACAAAATCCTAGCATTGCCAAGTATTTAAGAAGCAAATTCTTCTCTCTTCCATGCTGATTCTTATTCTCCCCTTCTTTCTCCACGTGATTATTGAAGCTTTTCATCTGGGTCCTGAAGCACAGATGTCTCCATTGAGTGGGAGCAGGCGAGGGAACAATCCTGTCCAAAAAGTGGTGGAGTAGAAAGCATTCCATCCTCGGTCCCGCCAAGTCAGGAATCCTGGAGATTTGGTTGCCAATTTGAGGGAAACATGGCAAAATTAGACTCTGAGCATAATGAGATTAAATCAGGTTTAAAAAAAAAAATCCAGCCCAGCTAGTCCCAAATCTAAACAGTATCAGTATCAGAATCATCAAAGGGAATTTATACATTATGTAAAATTGTGGATGTGTAACCGACGTGATTCTGCAATCTGCATTTGGGGTAAAATTGGGAGTTCATAACCCACTTCAATCTAATGTATGAAATATGATATGTCAAGAGCTTTGTAATGTTGTGAACAACCAATAAAAATAAATAAATAAAATAAAAGTACTGTTCCCCACCCCACCAAAAAAAAGGGAATTTATAAAGTTATAAGGTTCTCTGATTTCCAAGACTGATGTCCAGTCTTTGAAGCTGCTTTCAAGTACCTGATGGTCTACCTTGGTTATCACACTAAATAAAGCAAATTCTTGTTCCATCCTTCACAGGAATTTCTGACTCCTTCTTCCTCCTCATAGGTTTTCATTGCATCTATTTTTGCATTTAGCTATTCTTTTAAAAAATTTTCCCCATCCTTAATTTTAAATCACTCACTGTGAAAGCTGTGCTGCTCTTCAGAAGCTTCCCCATAGCCTCCCATCATTCTGCTTTCCTTCTATAGCTCCAAGACAAGGATCCTAAACTCCTTAGAAGGTCTCTCCCACCTGCTGCCACCAAGGTGCAGTTGCATGTTCTCAGGGTTTATGCCTATCATTAAGTTCATCTCCAGCCCTTATTTCTCCAGCTCTCCATAAAACAAATCATCATTCTCTGCATCAAGGTAAATCAAGGAGTCCCTGTTATGTGGGCCACAGGCAGGAACCAAGGCCAAGGTTCTGATTCCTGGTTCCTACACCTTCCCTCAAGCCATGCTGGGAGTGAGCCCCAATGTGGCAACAATCTGCACTATCCAGGATAGTATGTGCTCTTTATATTTAAATTAACTAAAATGAAAGAAAATTAAAAGTTGGGTTTCTCAGTTATACTGGCTACATTACAAATACTCAATAGCTAGATGTGACCAGTGTCTGCAAATACAGAACATTTTCTTCAGCACTGAGCCGACAAAGTGTCCATAAAGTACCAAGGGCAGGTTGCTATTAGCTTGCCATGGGAGTGGTTCATCTGGGGCCTCCAGAGAGCTGGAACTTTCCATGTCTTTTCTTAGGTTCCCCATCTAGCACATAGGAGACTTTTAATAATTTTTGTTAAATGAATGAATTCACTCCCCCGGCAACATGTGTGTTTATTGAATGCTTACCCTGAACCAGTTACTGTAACACAGTTCATTGATACTACCTCTGTCCTCAAGGAATATACTGTTTTAGCAGGGAAAAAGGGACAAGAAAGGAAATAAATACCATCAAGTATTTTGTCAATTATGCTAATTGCTTATAGTCCTTAACCTAGAGCAATCTGAAACTGATAGTCACAGCCTTTGAAAAATTGTTTGTTTGTTTGTTTGTTTGTTTTAACTACATCTTTGAATGTACAGGGAGATTTCAACATCCATGTTCCCATTTGATACAGCAACCCAGTGAAGACAGTACTCTCAGAGTGGTGAGGTAATTTCTCCAGAATCATACAGCCCATGAAGAATCAAATGTAGAATCTTTGTCTTTGGTTCTCTTCCCTTTCCCCATCCTGCCTGTGTGAATGCAGTACCTCTCCCTCCTGGCTCTAACTCCTCAGACAGAAAATAAAAATGTATCTCCCAACAAGAAGTGAATTTCTGTGTATATCATATCCGGAAGGTCACAGGCAGGCTCCACACACATGCAGCCCATGGCACCAGAGCCTAGACTTTGAGCCCAAGATTGGGTTGGGCCTTGTGTAATGAATAGAGTCTCCTCTGTGGAATTTACAGTGTGTTTCTGGATCTGTGATTTTGCACCTGATTGCAAAAGTATGTCTGGGAGGAAAGCTATTCTCAGGTCTCTGCTGGCAGAGTCTTCCCAATACTTGTGTTTCTGAGACCACCATATATTCATTCCAGGAGTGTGTCCAGGGCCTTCATAAACCTGGGATTCAGAGAAAGAGAAAGAACAGCAGTTTCAGTAATCCCACTTCCTGTCTCCAACCAGAAATCACATCACCCTAACTCTTTAAACTCCAAAAATAGAGTCAATAAATAATATGCAAAAGGAGGAGAAAATGCCTTCCAGTCCCTTAGCAGCTAATCATCTTTAACTGTAGAGCTTCAGTACTGGTTGCCCAGAGCTCTATCCCACTAATGGCTTTCCTCTATACTGTTAAGGTTGATTGATGAGGAAACTGGTTATCACATAAGCCATTGGCACAGAGCATGACGTAATGATGTGTGGAACAGAAACTGCTAATCCTTCCTTCCAGTAATGATGCTGGTGAGAGGAAATGCAGCTATGTGTGTGCTATGGGCCATGTGCATCAAATTGGAGGTAGAGGCACACCTGTTTGCAAATGGACTGAGTGGCCTAATGCAAATACAGAGGAACACTCAACAAGAGCTGAAATTATTAGGATCTAGCTCAACATGTAGAAACAGAATAATCACATCCCTGATTTAAAAAAAAAAAAAAGCCAACTCAGTCAACAACTTTTTATGTCTGTCCAGTCTCAAGAGTTGTTGGTTAGCTCAAAGGAAAAGCGTTAACTTGGAAAATATCTGGGCCTTGGTTCTACTTGGTTTTCTGCTGACTTGCTGTATGACCTCAGGTGCCGCAGTCTGGCTGGGCATAATTCAGGAGCCACTTGTCAAAAGAAACGAACATTATTTTTAGAACACACACACCACACCACACAGCTCCTCAGGAAAAACCCTCAGAGCCCAACTGCCACCACCGGCTTCCCACGAGCCTCTCAACCTCCCCCACTCCTCCTGCTCTTGAGGCCGATTGGCTGGGTCTCATGGGTGGAGCCAAAAAAGTCCCCCAATGAGCAGCTCTGTGGTCTGAAAGGGCGGGGAAACAGCCCAATGAGCATCACCCCAGAGGAGCCAATCAGTTGGCAGCTAGAAGTTTGCTGGGGCCGCTGTGAGCCAATCATCAGCTGGCAGCTGGAAGTTTGCTGGCAGCTGGAAGTTTGCTGGGGCCCCTTCAGCTGTGGCTCTGAACACTCAGGCAAGTTCATTACCCCTCTAGCCTTAGTTTCCTAATGTATGAAATGGAATAATAATCACAATACCATCCTGTCAGGGTCACTGTGAAGATTAGATAAGATGTCAAGTATAAAGTATCCATATCTCAGTGCCTGACCCAACCTCATAGGTGACCCATATAGGGGAATCATTGCTGTTCTTACAAATAGTGACATTATTGTGCTAAAACCTTGTGTTAGCTTCTCAACACATCTGCTTCCTCACCACCTTGAGCTTATTATCTAGTAATTAATGCTCAAGAATCAAACAGACAACACATTGCATGTGCTAAATTATATGACATTGGTTGCTGTGTGAGACGGAGAGTCAGAGAGGCCTTCCGGAGCAGGGATTGGAAGTCACAGCAGGGAAGCAGTCAGAACATGGTGGATAGGGCACTGGTGTGAGCCAAGCCTGACAGCCAGAATGAGTGTGGCTGTGCGGGCAGAAGACACGGAGCTGCAGAGCCTAGCCTGAGCCCACGGACAAGCAGTTGTGGCCACATCACATCGGCTCCTATCTTCCAGTCTTTTTGCCAGACTAGCTTTAAACTGCCCTGCAAGGCTCTTCTCCAACATCTGTTAATAAGCTCTCTTGTGCCACCTTCCCTTAAACAAAAATGACAATAAGAATAAGAAGAACGGCTGATGTTCATTGAGCATTAGCATTTCCTACATGACAGATCTGTGCTAAGCATTTCACATGCATTATTATTTTTTCATTTAATCCCCCAATACATGAAACAGGCAGCACTCTTTTCCAGGTGGGAGAAGTGGCCTTCACAAGGCAGAAAGCCCAGGACTGCTCTTCCATGTTAATCCACATATTCTTTTGTGATTCCCCAGCCTAACATGGCACGCCTGGCATAAAGTAGGAGCTCGTGAATGCTTATGGAGTAAATGAGAAGAGATCTTCAGGTACATAGCAGGGCCTTAGGTCCAGAGACCCTAGGCAGATCACTAAGCAGGATGGTTATACTGAGTTTAGAAAAAGCTCAGCCATAGGAACAAGAGCGCTGGGAAGCCTGCATCCCAGAACTAGAGGAGGCTAGGATAGGGGCACAATCTAATAGGCTTGCTGTCTTTGAACCCTACCATGGATGGTGGGATCTATTCAAATATCCTATCTCTGATGCCAGTAAGTTTTTTCCTGGGAACTGGGGCAGATTGGCCCACAGGGAAAGTTCGGTGGTTGGGCTGGGGGAAGGTGACAAAATAGGTAAAATCAGGGGTGATAAGACTAAACCTGGCATGGCTTAGGCACTGATCAGCTGGAATTGCCATAGGCCTTGAGTGCTAAAGTGGGGTCTTGATGCTCCCCACTTCGCTAGAAGTTAGTTCATTGGTTGTTGGATCCTGGAGCATCCAATGGTTCCCTGGCAGAAGTCAGAGCAGGTGGAGAGGCACACTCTGCTTCAGGGAATGGTCAGAGCAGTAGCTCTGTAACATCCGAAATGTTTCATACTAGTACCAACTGGTAAGCCCCTGCCAGTAGGTCCTAGTTAAATTCCACAAGGACATGACGTTTAAATTTAATTATGGGAGCCAGCCATGTTTCAAAAGCCACTCGTCCTATTTCAAGGGTTTTGTTAAAACTAGATAATATAATCTGCAATTCTCTTTATGATGCACACAGAAACTAATTTCTCAATGTGGTAAGAAAGAGTAAGTTGATTTCTTCATATTGTACCATACCTATGCTTGCCTCAGGACCCCTGGTATACCTCATGGGAATTGTGATTCTTTGACATATAGACCAAAAGCCCAAGTGCCAATTAGCAAAATGTACTTCTTCTGTAGATAAATACAAATTCTCAGGCTGGGGTTGTGGCTCAGAGATAGAGTGCTTGCCTAGCATGCATGAGGCACTGGGTTCAATCCTCAGCACCACATAAAATCAAAATAAAGATATTTTGTCTACCTATAACTAAAAAAGTAAATATTTTTTAAAAATAAATAAAAGTTCTCAAACCTTTCCTCTCTGCCTTACTGAATGGTCTTAAAAGTGTCTATCCTCTTTTTGAGGCATGATGCCCTTAAACTGCCTGCATTTCTGCTTTACAAATTTGTAAATCTGAAGTTGCCTTAACATTTCCTTCAGGATGAAAAGAAGCTTCTGAACATATTTTATTTAAATCCCTGAAATTACCAGTTGCTAAACAGTCATTCTTTTTCCTCAAGTACAAAAGAAGTTAGTGGACGCTAGCCAAGAGAAACACTTAGCCTTGCAGAGAGAAGCTGACTGTTATTAAAACCACAGTGGTCATTAACAAAGATGATGTCATAATTAAATGTCTGGGCTCCCCAGGGCCAAGGAGAGGTGATGGCAGTTTTTACCAGGACAGTGCACAGTCACCTATAATGGCATTTGGTGAAAGTGTGCAGTCTCCAGGGTGAGGTGGTTTCCTGCAGAAGGATCCAGGAGCTTCAGTGTTGCTCCATGCTTACAAAGGAGGTGGCCATCACAGGGGATTATGAACTGGTGACTTTGGGCTTTGATGAAAAAAAAATTTAGAACTTTGTATGTGTAATATTTGGGAAGTTTCTGTGAATCATGCTTTCACATTGAGTAGGATCTATTTTAACATAGATCTTTCATACAGTTCCAGCAGTTCTTCTGGGAGGAGGAATAATTCAAGATTTATAGAAGTCAAATTATCATTATTAATTTTAAAAAACTAAAGAGAATTCCAGTATTAGACATACCCATATTACAAAATGAAGACAAAGAGGAAATTGGGAGTAGCCAAGGAGTCTTTCATTCTCTTCGCCAACCACCACCTATTTCTTTTTTCCTATACCTCCCTGCCACCCTTCCATTCCACATTTCCTAAAGTTCTTGGGAAGACATTCTATGGTGGAAAGAATGCAACCTGTAACCAAATCTTAGTTCTTCCTATTAGCTGTAGTCAAAGAAGATCATGAGAAAAAAATAATAATGCCAAACATACTTGTTGATTATATGATGCATTCTAGTTTAGGAAGCACTAGAGCATGAATTCATAGGTATGGCACCTCAGGAGCATTAAGAGACCTCTCTTGCTTAGCCTTCTCATCTGTGAAGTGGAGGTTGTACACATCTCTCATGAAGCAGCTTTAAGTGAAGTATAGAAATTGGATATGCATGAGAGCTCCTTCCTTAGAGCCAATGTTAGCAACAACTTTAAGGTGTGAATGATTGATATATGTATTTTAATCTTTCTATGGTTGCTAACACCCTACAAAAGAACTTCTAATAGTTATAGATGAGATTTGGGCTAGCAGAGGAATGAATCATCAGAGTTCCCTACCTTTGCAATTTCCTTTCCCCAAGAGAGTCTGGGGGAAACTAGACTGCCAGCATCATAGTTGAGGTCTCCCTTATTACATGTACTGCCTTCTCTTTTAGGAAGAAATTTGTATCATTGATATTCATTACAAATAGAGGACTTATCCAGAGTTGCCTGGTATCATCAATCTTGAATACAGAAGTCACAAGTAAACCAAATTGATTAATTCTCAGTCCTCCACATAATGCCCCCATGCAAATTTGGCTCCCTTCTTTGATGTCCACCACCCATGGAGCCATTCAGTGATGGCTACTTTGGAAGTGGACGATGGTAATGGGTAGCATGAAACATTGAGAATGTATTTAATGACAATTATATGCTTAATATGGCAAATTGTATGTTTTTTATATTTTTCCAAAACATAAAATTTTAATAATGTAACATATCCCAAACTGACTATTATTGCTATTGCCAGGCCTTCCAGGAAAGAGTGAGGAAGTGTCCAGAAGTTTCTAAGCAGTGCCAGGGCAGCCCTCTCTCCACCGGGGTCCCCAGAGCTCTTCAAGAAAAGATCTGTTTTTCAACAAGCATTGCACTTTATAATCTGGAGACAGCTTGTGTACCTATGTCTCCTAGTATCCTATATAAGGTCAGTTCCTACAACTTCTACCCTCAAACACTCTCCTGTGAACCAGGCCAAGAAGCAGATTCTTTTTTTTTATTATTTTTTATTGATTATTTAAAGCATTACATAGCTCATGATATATCATCTTTCATACATTAGACTCAAATTGTGTTTTGAACTCCCATTTTCACCCCAAATATAGATTGCAGAATCACATCTGTTACATATTCACATTTTTACATAATGCCATATTAGTGTCTGTTGTATTCTGCTACCTTTCCTATCCCCTACTATCCCCCCTCCCCTCCCCTCCCCTCCCATCTTCCCTCTCTACCTCCCCTGCTGTTGTTCAATTCTCTCCCTTTTTTTTCCCTCCCCCTTGCCCCTCATAGCCTCTTATAATTTTATGTATCCTTGAAGGTCTCCTACCATTTCCATATGCTTTCCCTTCTCTCTCCGTTCCAAGAAGCAGATTCTAAGACATCCTACTTATGCCCCATCTTTCTCTGCAATAATTCAAACTAGAAAATGCTGTTCTGTGAAAGATATGGCTAAGAGAATTAAAAGACCAGCAACATACTAAGAGAAATATGTACAAAACACATATCCAATAAAAAGCTTCTATCCAAAATGTGCAAAGAACTCTTTTAAATGAAAGATTTTATTGAGATATAATGTATGTACCATATAATTCTCCCATTTCAGGTTGTATAATTCAATAGTTTAGAGTAACTTACATTATCAACTTTTCAAAGTTTTGTTAAAATATATAAAACAAAATTTGCAATTTCAATCATTTTTAAATATAATCAAATATTGCTACATACATTCACAATGTTGTATAGCTATAAACACCATCCATCCAAAGCTTTTTCTTACCTTAAACAGATACTCTGTAACTATTAAGCAATAACTTTTTATTCCCTCTCCCTTAAGCTCCTGGTAACCTCTTATTTACTTTTCTATGAATTTTCTTAGTGTAGCTATCTCATCTAAGTGGAATTATACAGTATTTGTCTTTTGTGTCTTGCTTATTTCATTTAGCATAAAACATTCAATGTTCATCCATGTAGTAACATGTATCAGAATTTTATTCTTTTTTGTGGCTGAATAAATTTTTAGTGAATGCTTATACATTTTGTTCATCCATTCATTTGTCAATAGACACTGGGTCAATTCCACCCTTTGGCTTTGTTGCTAGTGCTTTTGGTGTGAATAATGTTGCAGTGCTCATTGGCATACATGTATCTGTTCAAGTCCCTGCTTCCACTCCTTGGGTATATATTGAGAAGTGGAATTGATGGGTTTATACTAGTTCTATGTCTATCTTTCTGAAGCACAAACAAATTATTTTCTATAGAGACTGCAACAGTTTTCATTCCTACTAGCAATATATGAGGTTTTCAATTTCTCCACATCTTCACCAATATTTGTTAGCTGGTTGTGTGTGTGTGTGTGTGTGTGTGTGTGTGTGTGTGTGTGTTTAAATCATAGCCAACCTAATAGGACCAGTGTTCCTCTAAACTATCAAGGTCATCAAAAATAAGGAAAATCTGAGATACTGTCCGAGACTAAGAAAAGGTGATAACTAAAAGCAGTGTGGTTTCCTGGGTGAGATCCTAGAACAACAAAAAATAAAATGAAAAAATGATATCTCATTGTCATTTTGATTTGTATTTCCCTACGAATAATGTTGAACATTTTTTCATATGCTGTTGGCCATTTGTATATTTTGTTTAGAGAAATGTCTATTTAAGTTTTACTCATGTTGGATTGGGTTGTATTTCTTTCTGTTGTGTTATATAAGTTCTTATATATTCTGGATGTTGAAACACTATCAGATTTACAATTTTCAAATATTTTTCCCATTCTTTGTATTATCTGTTTACTTTCTTGATGGTGTCCTTTGGTGCACAGAAGTTTTTCATTTTGACACCAAATTTATCTAATTTTTCTTTGTTGCTAGTGCTTTTGGTGTTATATCTAAGAATCAATTACTAAATCTAAGTTCATGAAGATGTACACCTGTGGTTTTTCTTAGAGTTTTGGTTTTCAATCTTCTATTTCTGTCATTGCCTGTTTTTAGTTAATATCTGTGTAAAAAGCAAGTTGGGCTTCAATTTTATTCCATTGTACATGAAAATTCAGTGGTCTCTGCACCATGTTTTAAAAAGTCTCTTCGTGCCTCACTGAATGGACTTGATATCCTTGTCAAAAATCAATTTACCATTGATCTGTATGTCTGTTTTCAAATCAATACATACTGTTTTGATTACTTTGGCTTTGTAGTAAGTTTCAAAATCTTTTTAAAACTTGTTTTGGCTATTTAGGGCTGCTTACTCTTCTGTATGAATTTCAGAATCAGCTTTTCTATTCTGCAAAAAAAAAAAAAAGACCATGAGAATCTGAATAATGATTGTATGAAAACCGTAGATCAAAGAACTCTTAAAATTCAACTACATAGAAAAAAACAAATTTTAAAATGAGCAAAATAACTGAACAGATATCTCACCAAAAAATATAGATAGGAAGTCAGCATGTGAAAAGATGCTTAATATCATATGTTGATAGGGAATTGAAAATTGAAGCAATAATGACATATCACTACCTACCTATCAAATGACTAAAAGTTTTACAAAACAAAATGACAAGTTCCCAAGTTCCTGGAGAAGATGTGGAGCAGTCAAAATTCTTTCACTGCTGGTAGAAATGAAAAATGGTGAACATTACCTTAGAAAAGAGTTTCATATAAAGTTAAAAACATCACCTTACCATATGATCTAGCAATCACAATCCTATGTATTACCCAATTGATTTCAAACTATGACCACACAAAAACATGCACAGAATATTATATTTATAACAGCTTTATCTGTAATCACCCCAAACTGGAAACAACCAAGATGTCCTTCAATGAGGTAAATAGAGAAACAAATTATGGTACAAACATAAAATGGAATATTATTCAGTGATTAAAAATAGAAATGAGTTGTCAGGTCATGAAAATACAGGAATGAACATTGAGTGCCTATTTCCAAGTGAAAGAAGCAAGTCTGAAAAAGCTACATATTCTATTATTCTATGACATTTTTAAAAGGACAAAACTGTACATATAGAAAAGATCAGTAGTTGCCAGAGATTTAGAGGAGGAAAGAAGGAACAATAAGTACAGCCTATGGAATTTTTGTGCACTGAAATGATTTTGCATGATACTCTAGTGGTGGATGCACAAATTATATATTTATCAGAAACCACACAATTTTACAGCACAATGCCTTAATGTATTTGTTTTTAAAAATCTTTTAAAAGGTTGGGGGATCCAAGGAATGTATGCAGACTATATGACAAGAAAATTGTCATGCCTGTGTTATAAATGTACATGACAATCTCAGTAAAGTGGTTGGAAGGAAAAAGTAACTTGGGAAACAGTGGGGTTTGTAAGACTGATGGCGAAACTGTGCCTAAGTCCACCAGTTTACAAAGTTGCTTCCATGGTGGCACAGTTAACAGTTTTGACACTATCCTGGTGTGTATACTGGAACTGAGCAATTTATTAAACAGATGGCAGATTTTGGGAGTTAGGCTTCTTGCTGTTGGAATGAGAATTTACAGATCAGGCCAGATTTGAGCCATGTGGTCATGTATTAGAGTTGGAGACATTAGTATGAACTGATTGAAACTTATTGTAGGTTCAGATAGTTGAATACAAAAACATCTACAGATATGTGTTTATGCCCAGGTTTGAACAGACACAAGTATATCACCTTGTTCTCTCTGTCAAGAGGGAAAAGAAAATGAAACCCAGAGTAAGGAGCATAGTGCTAAATGCAATGCCAAGATTTAGGTTACCAATACCATGCCACAAGAAGAATCAGGGCTTCTTGAAAAAATGGCTGAAGCTAGGACAAATCCAGGCAATACATCAGATGAATCTGGAGCATCTTTTAGTGCCAGAAAGTAAGGAATCATTAAAAAAAAATAAATACTACATTATGGGAAATGTCAAAGGGACACAGAAGCCAAGTGAAAAGCCTCCCATTGGCCCAAGCTGAAACAGTCTAAGCATCAAAATAAATAAAGCAGTATTGTATTATAACCCAAAGTATAAAATAAATACTCATGAGTCTATTCTAATATAAATAAACAGTGACAGAGACAAATTTTCTTTGCAGCATAATCCCAAAACAGTGGTAACCTTTCAGTAGAGAAATCTGACAAAGCACTAACGTGGTCAGCTGGTGAAGACTCAAATCAACAATGATAAATCATGTCTATTGTGTGTGCTCTTGACCTGATGTCACAAATATGGCACTTTACCTCTGTGATCTTCCCCTGAAAAACCCACATCTCCATTGTAATCATGAGAAAATCATAAGACAAATTCCCATACAGGGGCATTGTACAAAACACCTGACCAGTGTTCCTCTAAACTATCAAGGTCACCAAAGATAAGGAAAATCTGAGATACTGTCAGAGATAAAGAAAAGATGATCAACTAAAAGCAGTGTGGTTTCCTGGGTGAGATCCTAGAACAACAAAAAATAAATAAACAAAACAAAGACAACATTAGGTTAAAAACTAAGGAATAAACTATGGGCTTTAGTTATAATAATGGGTCACTATTGGTTTGTTAATTCTAATGAATGTATCACACAAATGTTAAGAAGTTAGTAATTGGAAAACTGGGTAAGGAGGGTATATGCAAACTCCGTTCCATCTTCCCAGTTTTTCTGTAAATCTAAAACTTCTAAAAAGCAAATTTTAAACA
This sequence comes from Spermophilus citellus, assembly GCF_964194105.1. Lineage (NCBI taxonomy): Eukaryota > Metazoa > Chordata > Mammalia > Rodentia > Sciuridae > Spermophilus > Spermophilus citellus. The sequence continues at coordinate 181,803,315 of NC_138183.1, forward strand.
AATCAAAAACCTGATGATGTAGGTATTTTTGTCATTTGTCTAGTGAGGGAACCTCAAAGTAACTGGTGCAAGATTGCCCCCTACTTCAAGGGCAGAGGTACAATTTGAGTACAGGGCCCTTTCTACTAAATCTCACTGACTTTAGACTCTCTGTTCTCGGCTTCCTGCACACCCATTTATATATGTGTGTGTTTCTTCCCAGGGGATGGCCTTTACACTTGAAGAAAGGCTGCAGCTAGGAATCCATGGCCTGATTCCCCCCTGCTTCCTGAGCCAGGACGTCCAGCTCCTCCGGATCATGAGATACTACGAGAAGCAGCAGAGTGACCTGGACAAGTGAGTGCCTGGAGTCTGTCCCCTCTATCTGATTATCAGGCTGAGCTGCTGTTTGCATATTCTCCAGCTAGCAAAGGCTGAGAACTCTAAGAGACCCCAGACCCAGCCTGTCATTAGAGTGATGGTGTCCCCGAGAGAGAATTATAATGTCAGAGTCATAGCCAACATGTTCTTGGAGAACAGAGAAGGGAACATGAACTCAACCAGTGGTACCTGGGAGGTCTTTTGGGAACGCAGGAGAGGAGTCAGCCAAGAAGCACAAAGACTTCAGCAAACAGCAATGGGGTTCAGTAAGGACATTTCACTGAGAAGGAAGAAATGAGGTGAAGATGTATAAAGAGGCATGTTAGGAAGTGGTACTTGTAGTATGGTTCCTGGAATAAAGGGAATGTGGTGGGGGATAAGGCAGATGGACAGGGACACCTTGTCCTGTGTTGGCAGTTGGATAGGCAGCAGTCAATAACCCTGCCTCCTCTCTGAATCTTCATCAGTAGAAAGGTAGACACACAGACTCCATGTGGGAGACCCTGGGTCAGTTTAGCAGCTTTACTAAAGAAAGTGGTCACCTCTCAGGTCACGTGGCTACAAATTGGCACAGCCAGGATTTGTACACAGATGACTGAATCCAGAGTCTATACTTTAAACTTCTCTGTTATGCCCCAACTAATAACAGCAGAACCTAATGGCTATAAAACTAGACTCTAGTTCTAAACTGAGTTCAAATCCACATTCTACCGCTTAATAACAAGTTACCTCACCTCTCTGGGTCATTCTCCATCTATACAATGAATATGTCAAAGGTACCTAACTCGTAGGGCTTAAATGAAGCTAAAATGTGTTAGTCTTTATGAAGTGCTTGGGGTAGTGCCTGACACATAGTAACTACTGTTTAAGAGTTTGTTAAATGCATGTGTCACATTGCTATGGGGTCTAGAAGAAATGTTGGAAGAAGACAAAATTTCCCTCTATGTCCTTAGAGCTAAATGACCAAGACTTTGGATCAGATGGTATTGCCACCCTCAAGAGCAGAGGTCAGCAGCACCTCACAGTTGTCCTACACCTATCTCCCTATGTTTTCCACATATCAACCATAGCTTCTGAGAGGTAGTGAACAAGCAAGCCTCAGCTCACCCCCACGCCCAAAGTACTAGATTCTAAGGATTTTACTCACATTAACTCTAAGGCCCTACTGCAACCCAGGTCAAATATTCTCTCCTTCTTGATCATTCCACTCAGTAGCCATGTCACCTGGAAAAGCAAACCAAAAATTATATAACAAATTCAACTAATAACATGAAACATACCCCAACTTTGAACAATCTGAGCCTCCCCCTCTTCTGTTAAATTCATAAAAATTAAAATAAGTCCAAAGTGAGATTTTCTTTATTAAAGATATTGAACTTTAAAAATTAAACTCCCCAAGTCCTTCCCTCCGTGGTTCTTTCCAGCTAGATAGGTCTCACTCATTTGCCAGGAAGGCACTGGAGGCTCAAGGAGAAATGGGAGTGCCCACCCCTGCGAGCTCTAGAAGGCTCACTCTGAATGCTGTGCTAACTATTTGATCCACTCATTCCCAGGACTCCCTCATTTCAGCAGGTACTTCAAAAAATGCCAAGAAAGCTTCTCAGCTTCCTTTGGGTAAGGGCAGTGTGGGCTGGTAAATGTTTAATAACTGGCTGTCTTTGGGAGTGAGAGGAGCAGAATGTAGAATTGAGAAGAGATGTGCCTAGATGGCTACTGGATATGGGAATCCTCTACACTGGCAATGAGTTGAGATCCTGGCCATCCCTACTGTAAGTCTTCCCTTCCTAAAAACATTGTCCAAAATACAGAGTTCAGTGTCTTTCATGAAGAAGAAGGTGCTGAGGCTCCAGGAAGTCACAAGACTTCCTCAAAGTCACACAGCTAGTAAGTGGCAGAGCTAGAAGTCAAACCCAGAGTGCCAATGCCATGTCCAGGGTTCATTCCCCTACAGCCCAGGTCTCTTCCCCTACCAGGGCATCTCCCTCAGCCCACTCCATGCAAGGGCCTCCAGTACCCCCACCCTCTCTCCCAAGTGGTTGTCCAGAAAGACTGATTCAGCAGGCAGACCTCAATGTGAACCTCAACCCCTGAGTTTTCTCTCCCAGGGGTTTTTGCATTTTTAGGAGTATGGGTGAAAGGCTCTTTTTCTAGCTTAGTGATTTCAGGCTTCTAGGAACAGGTAAAAGAAAGATTATTTTCATAGTATTCCTCTTGAGATGACTTGCTACTGAGCTGTTTGTGCACTCTGCTCAGGACAGAAAATAGCCATAGGTGGTAGGAAAGGACAGTTTGTATGGCACTCCTGCCTAGTACTTCACTGGGCCTACTTGACCTCCAGAGTATTTTTGTTCTATTTTCATTCATCAATGTCCATATAGTAATATCACTATCTCATACATTGTTTGAGGGCACATACTCTGGCATCAGACTGCTTTGGTTCAAATCCCTACTCTGCCATGAAATCTTGGGTAAGTTAATTTCTCTATCCATTAGACTCTTTGTCTCTAAAATAACATGAATTATAGTACCAATCTCACAAGTCACTGGAAGCTTTAATGAAACCTATTTTGGACTTAGGGCAGCTCATATTCTCCACATTTCTTAGAGGTCAATTCCCAGACTTAGGGGAGACGGATAATTTGTCCCTGAATGTCCCACGGCAGCTGAGCCAGACCCAAACCCTGGCTTCACACCAACCCAAGTGGCCTCAGCCCTTTCCATAGCAGCAGTATCAAGGGCCTGCGGTAATCCTGAGCTCAGCTTGCTGCTTCTCTCCCTTTCCAAGGTACATCATTCTCATGACGCTCCAAGACCGGAATGAGAAGTTGTTCTACCGAGTGCTGACGTCTGACGTGGAGAAGTTCATGCCGATCGTATACACACCTACCGTGGGGCTGGCCTGTCAGCACTATGGCCTGACCTTCCGCCGGCCACGGTGAGCGGATCTGAGGGGTCATTCCACAGAGGGCAATAATGACATGTTATTAGGCAAAAATATTGGCATTGCATTTCCTTCCAGGGCTAAAGAATTTGGGGATGGTTTTCTAAAGATGTCACTTTTTTGTCTTGTTGAGTTCATTTTATATATATACACACATATATATAATTTTTTAATAAGAAAAGTGGGAAGATTTTCCAAAGAGCCCTCAGTGCCAAGTGCCTGATATAGAAATACACAGTTCTAGCACTAATGATTAGTGGTTATTAGTGTTATATATAATGGAATATTACCAAAGAATATTATTACTGTGTTAGGATATGTAAACATACAATGTACCATGTATAGATGTACCATGTATAGATTTACATTTATATAGAATTTCTAAATCAGGGTTTACAGTTGATGTGTTCTAGGGGGAGCAGGTAATCATGGGTCTATGACAGCTTTTTAAATTTGTGCTGTCATGAAAGGTGAATGCAAAGAATTGAGACAAAAAAGCATTTGTCTACAGTGATCAAGCATACCCACAGATTCTGAGTAGAATGCATGGGCTCTGGGACTCTGTAGTGGTGAAACAGGAGAGTAGAGGGACTGAGTAGAATTGACAAGGGATTCTGCCCAATAGTGAGAGTCCTTTGTCTCCTTCACACTACCAAGGGGGTTGAACTAATAGGGGGACTGCTTCATACTGGTTCAAGCTTCACTCAAGGTCCTCCAAAAGGTCAACCACAGACATTGGTGTGGCAGCAGTGAGGGGTTCCATGCAGGTAGAAACCGGCCTCTGCCAATCACTTGCTCCCAGAGAACCAAGTTATCCTTTGGTGGAGGTAGACAAGTGTATTGCAGAAGCTAGAAGCACAGCATAGGAAATGAGTATGAAACTGACCAAGCAGGGAGCTTATAAGTGAACCAGAACCAGGAGAAAATCATAACTGTCAAGGCCAACTATAATCCTAAAATCTTTACATATCTTATTTAATTATCACAGTCCCCCTGTAGGTAGGCACTTTCCTATTTACAGATGAGGAAGCAGAGGACAGAGAAGTAAGTTGCTCAAAGTCACACAGCTCATAACTCTCAAAGCCAGGACTCAACCCACGCCGTTGGAACCTGAGTACATCAGGTGGACCCATAACCATCACAGTATTCTGCCTCATGGTTCAGGTCTGTGCACATTTGGTGGGCATTCAGGGTGGGTGCCATTGAGCTCCATGTATATTTGACTTCCCGGGAGTCTAAGGTAGAGATGACCAGGTACCATTTCCAAAGCTTTCCTGGGAGGAATTGATTCAGCCAGTCCTGGAGCATGCAGCTGGGTTAGCCTGAGGCCAGCCCAGGCAGACTGAACCATCTTCTTGGATTAGTCCCTCCTCTCTTGGTGCAGACTTCCCACATGTGTTATGCACAAACCCTTCTTCTGATGATTACCCAATTAAGTCATTTGACATTTGCCATTCTGAGCTGTTGCTCTAGGTTTCCATCTGGCTGCTTTCCAGGTGTTGATTTCACACCTGCCTTGTTCCTGGGGGAAGTGAGCATTTGGCTCCACCCCAGCCCTGAGCTTCATCTAAGGCCTGGCTTAGAATGGCTTTAATGGATTAGCATCTGAAGGGAGGACAGCCCTGAGGCCAAGAGGAAGAGAGCCAGGACTTCTCGGTTTCTGAAAAGATAAACATTCCTGCCAGGTTCCTGGGAACAATGGAATCCTCTGTGAAAGGGCCTGGCCCCCCACCAAAACTAATTAAGTCCAGCTGATCCTAAAATTGAGTCTCCAACACACTTGGGCTCTGCCATCACCTCACAACCCGGAAGAAGATGCCAGAGTATCTCAGGGGCACCTGAGGGTCCTGGGCAACCAGACACAGGAGAAGCTTCTGGACTCTGTCGGCCCTCCCTGTTTTATACTTCTCTCTCCTGGCACATTCTCTCCATGTGCCTTTATGGGCCTGGCTTGCAGGAATGCCCTCTGAAGGTCACCAGCATGTGACTTAGAAATAATGAAAGCTAGCTCTGACAGAGGCCAGGACAGAATTCAACCCAGAAGATGGGTATGGAGAGGAAGCTACATGGTATCCAGTGTCAGTGAATACTCTTCCTCCCCAGGCCACCTCCTCTTGACCAGCATTGTCTTCACCTTCTTCATCTTCTTAGATTTCAAAGTGTACATATTTGTGGAACTTAAATTTCCAGTTCCAGTGTGAGATCTAATCTGTATGGGTCATAGCGATGTTAAAAAGACTTTCAAGATACCTATTAAAGATGGTGAAGCAAACTATATTCAAGGGGGCCAAGGCCAGAGGTATAGGGACCACTGCAACAGAGTGCAGTGGTTACAGATGTAAAGAAGAAGACTGGTCTCAACTCCAACAAGGACAAGTAAGGTTCTATAACAGTGAGCCTGATGGGAGTCAGTGAATGAAAAATTATTAAAATTACTAAAAGGAAACATCAAGAATAAGGAATTCCTGGCTAAACTGTCTGATAAGATTATTGCTGAAGGCAAGCCAGGGTGATAAGTTTTCAAGGTGGTTAAATACTAAGGGTGGGAAATTTTTGCTGAACTTAGTAAGATTCTTACACAAAGTGGGTACTTCAAGGACAGAAAGAGAAGCTCACCATCTAGCCTAGTCAAAAAGAACTCAGTAGCCTAACTAAAGTTTGGTCAAAGTTAGGTTATGGTGTGAAAGGAGGTTGGACTTGGAAGTCAGGAAATCTTGACCTTGACTCTCAGCTCCTGATGACATTACAATTAGCTAGTGCCCCCTCAGTTTCTTCATGTGTAAAATGGGAATGCTACCTATTCATGTGGCTTCTTGTGAAGATTTCATGAGATTCAATATGTCAAGGGCCTCGCCCTAATAGATGTTCAGTAGCCATGAATTGTCTGACCCATATCCCCAGCATGGGGCATCTGACTGAAACACCCCACCCAAAAATGTAAACCATAAACCCACTGAGAGCATCTCAGTCCCCTGAAATATCACTGTCTTCTGTTTTGGGATTCAGAATTTAAATTATCTATACTTGTGCTTAACTAGTAAATCCATTAGAAAGTCCTGTGAGGAATTACACAACAGACTGTAATGAGTTAAAGAGGTCCGGAAAGGAGTGGGTCATGGATTTTTATAGTTGGAGGCTCACTCTGTTGATAATACCTGAAGAAATATTTGGATTTGGACAAAGCCAGCAGCCCTAAGCCAATTTGCTATCTACAAACAGGTGGGTTTCTGCATACAGGCCAGTAACCCAGCAGTAACAGTTAATACATAATATTAACAATTGCCATTTACTGAATGCTTGCAACAATCATGGTGGGCCTTAGGATAGGTACTTCATGTACATTTTATCTGAGCCCTACAACAACCCTACAAGGTGCTTTATAGAGAATAAAAGTAAACTAACTTGTCTAAGACATTATAGCTGACTCAAAGCCAATTCCCCGTGTTTTTCCTGAATATGCAAGCCAGCTTTGCTTGGCTCTGGTAAACATGGTGCCTCTGACATAAACATTTGCAGGCTTGCCTTCTTATAAACTCCCTTGTTTGGTAAGTCTGCACACAAGAGGGACATGGGGAGACACACACACACACACACACACACACACGATAGGGGCAGGATACCATGATGAACAGAGCAATGGGGCTGGAGTCCAGAGTCCAGAGTCCATGGGTCAGTCCCTAATAACCTGTGTCCTGTTACTCCACCTCCAAGGAGGTTGTTACAAAGGTCAGATGAGTAAATGCCTGTGAATATACCCTATCAATTGCAAAGTTCCTCATAAATTTAAAGGGTGTTACTCTTTCATCTCTTCTTCCTCATCCTAATCCTCACAAAGTTGTATGGTTAAGGCACACATTCTCCTGTAGTTTCTTGCTTCCTGGTCAATACATCTGGTGAACCTCATTTTCTTGGAACATTTTTCTCTTCAGCCACTCTACTGCCACCACCCACAAAAATACACACCTACAAAAGGAACCCTGCTAAATGAATCATGTGCTTCTGCTTCCTAAATATCCACTGGAGCCCATTTATAGTCACATACAGGAAAAAAAAAAAAAAGTCTCTCAAATTATTTGGCTCTCAGCAAGCCAAATAATTGAGTTCCATTTCCAACTTCCCTCATGTCTCAGTGACAGGATTTGTAGAACAGGGGAGTCATGTCCTCCTCCCTCCCTAGGCTTCCTCCTGCAGCTCCTATCACCACTCTCCCAACTTGCACCCCCAGTTTCCTGGCTCTCCTGTGTAATGGAAATAGCTGCCTACCCATCTGATGCCAACAACTGATGAGATAGAAGCAAACATCATACTCAAGGGTGAGCTATTTGTGCAAATATGTCGCTGGGGTGGCCTGCCTCTAAAAATGAACTGGCCAGTTGCAGTCCTTTTTGGGAACTTGTACTAAGACATGGAAAAAGCTACATAGAAAGAATTTTACAGTTGGGAAGGGAAACAAAGGCAGAAGAAGATGCTATGGTTTACATTTTAGAGTCAAGTTATGGTGGACCAAAGGTAAGTGCTAGTTATGAAGGAACAGAAAAAGAACAGGAAGTAAAGGAGTGAGCCTGTGGAGAGAACTGGCCAGATGAGAGAGAAGAGATGGAAGACAGAGGCAGAGACTGATTGGTCCCCAGAGTTGCTTTGGTTCATAACAGTTTTCCACACTAATTCATGTTCACAAATTTACCATACACCCTCTTTCTCAAGAAGTAACTTAACCTCCAAATTGGGCATCTAGAAGAGCTAAATTGAAAAAGACCTGTGAAATCAGCTGGATCTGATTAGTTCCTAATCCGCTTGTTAATAGGTTATATAAAGCTAACACATTAAAGTAAAGCATCAGGGAATCATGGAGTACTTGCTAAAATACAGATTCAGCAAGGCTTGGAAGATGCCCGGAAACTTCATACCTAACAATATCCAGATGATACTGATGTTGCTGGTGCAAGAACCACCCTTTGAGAAAACTTGGATTAAAGTAGTTCGTTGTAAAATGTAGAGAGCATCTGATGGAAGCAGAGGAACAGGTACCTCCAGTCCCAGCTGCACATTAGTAGAAAGAGCTGAGAGTTATTAGATATGGGTTCTGGTCCCAGTTCATGTCACCAACTAGGAGTACGAAATTCCATAAATCCTCCCCCCTTTCTGGGCCTCATGGATAAAGTGAGGGAACTTTACTAGGTGATCTCAGGGGTTCCTTCCAACCCTGATAGTCTCTAATTCTTGGAGCAGACTAGGACACTATGGCTATAAATTTGCCTCTACTGATTTCTGGCATTTTAGAGAAAAGAAATGCAAAAGTACAAGAAAACACATGCTTTTCATTTTCTGACGAGAAAAAGCTTGCAGGCTTATCTGTTGAAGTGTCATTTTTACTGAGAGCTCTGATTAAAAAATGGGTGCCTTCCCAGAAGGCCAGCAGGGCAGTTCAGGATCTGTTATGGGTTGTTTGTTGTTGTGGCTTAGGAATGGATGCTGGAATAGATCTAAGAAAAGTGGCATGAGGAGCCCCTCCAAAGCAGAAGGAGGTTGTTCAGCTATTATTTGACAGGAATGTCACATGGAGTAAGTTAAATTGTTCCTGGACCCCACTTTGCTGAAACACATTGGAATAGCAAGAAGGAACGTTTATTTTTATGTCTGAGTCACATGGGTTTCAATCACTGAGAGAATTGGCTTGTTCGTTTTCAAAGGAAGTTTTGAGATTTACTTTCAAAAAAAGTATGTACTTAACGGACCTACTCAACAATTAAGCACCCAAAGGATCTTCTTTCTTTGTGGGGAGGACAGAGGACATTCCCCAGTCATCCATGAGTTTGGGTAAAGAAGACTGAGAATGAAGGTGGGGATTCAACTGCTGAAAAGCTCCTCACGGAGGCAAAGATGATATTTTCCTGGAGCAGGGATAAACTTTATTAAGTAGAACAGGATGTTCTGAGTTTGACTTCCTTTAGCCAGAGGCAGATCTCCCTGGCAATTTAAACAAATGGGTTTTTGTTTCTTTTTTTTTTTTTTTTAATCTGGCACTGTCTTTTCCTCTATGTCCCTGCCAATCCTAGCCATAGTGATCAAAAGAGTAAGTGTGGGGAGAATTTCCTTACTCCGAGAAGGAAATACATACATAACAAGCAGGGTTGAGTAGACCTTTCTAAAGATAACCTTGATCTCCCACTGACCTGTAAAATGCACTGAAAGTTGTGTCCACTCACACTGAATTTAGTCCAGCAAGCATGGCTTCTTCAGAGAAACTGTAAGCAGTGCAAATGGTTTGAAAGTTCTGGGCTACAGAAGAAGTAAAGGATCGCTGGTACAGAACTTGCGGGCTTATCTGTTGAAGTGTCATTTTTGCTGAAAGCTGTGATTCAAAAATGGGTGCTTTCCCAGAAGGCCAGACCAAATGAACCCCATCAGCAGCTGGCCAGTCCACAATGCTTCTTATTATATTGATGTTCTGCTCTTAGTCCATTTTACCCATAGTAATCCCTTCAAATTTCCCAGGAGCCCTGTTGGCATAACATTGAAAACTTCATTTCTGAACTTGATATTTTTAGAAACTCGAACTAGCATTTCTCAAGCCAGTAGAGAATGGAATTTAGAGAGGATAGATATTATCTGAAATTGAGAGGGGCCTGTCTGGAGTGCTGTCTTTTACAGAAACAAAGCTCTGGTAGGGTGACATCAGCATTGTTCAAAAGGTTACTGGAGGGGAACAAGTGAAAAGATTAGAAGGACAAGAAAGAGTGTGGGTGGTGGAAGATGGATTTCTTCAACTTGGGACATTTAAACACTCTCTTCTTCTAAATCACAGGTTTTGTGGGAGAGGAACTGCTTGTTGTTCTTCCCTGAATCTCCTGTGGTGCTGAGCATAGTGTACTTTTAAGCAGTTAATAGAGAGAGCAACTAAAGACAATCTTCTGGGTGTGGGAGTGAGCTCAGTGGTAGAGTACAGCATGCGCAAGGCCCTGGTTTGGGTCTTCAGCAGCAAAACCAAACAAACAAAACAAAACTTCTGATTAGATTCCACAAGTATCAGTTGAGCACCATCTTTATGGTTGGCCACCATGAGCACCTGAAAGATCCAAATGAAATAATGAAGTAATTCCGTGGTCCCTGGCCTTGAGGAGTTTATGGTCCAACTAAGAACAATTTTAAGGCAACATAAGCCAATGAGGGATGTGGGGTTTGGATCATCTAGTTTACTTTGTGAGTATTGATGAAGTAATTCACTGTGGTTAAGAAATGTCCCCCACTGAATTGTTGTGGTTTTTTATTATTATTATTATTGTTGGTTCTTGATCTATTCCTTGAAAGGATTTTGATTCACATTGGGAAGATGGCCCAGCACAGTCCCTGGTACATACAAATGTATTAGATGGGTTCCAAGTAGGAGAAACTGGGTAGACAAGCTGTATGACTAGAACAAACCGAGAACCATAGACTCTCAGGACTGGGAGTAGGAAGGACACTGCTGGGTTGCCTTTTCTTCCTTCTTAACATCCCCAGTTTTTCCCTTAGGTTTTTTTTTCCCTCCAAATGGCCACATACTTTGAGTCTTGGCCCTTTCAGAACAAAGCAGTGGGTCAAAATTAATCTCTACCTATCTTGGTACTCTTGTCTCTTGCCAGTGATTAACTTAGGAGTAGATACATGACCCAAGTCTGGCCAAAAAGATGGGGAAATGGTCTGCCTAAAGACTTTGGGGAAAGGTTTTTCTCACTAAAGAGAGCCCCTTTTCTTTCCTGGAAACTCTCATATCTGCTGGGACACCGGGAACCTGAGGAAAACAACCCTAGGGCCAAGTAAAATGCCAAGGATGAGTCTGAGTCATTGATGACATTGTTGAGCCACTAAATAAACAAATTCTGGAGCACTTACCTCTGAACTTCTTGTAATATGAAATAAATTTCCTGTTTTCAACAAATTGGTGTCTGTTACCTACAGATAAAAGCAATCCCCCCTCTCTGATGGGTTTCTTGAATCGCCTCTGTCATATAACAGTAGCTCACATCTATTTATGCAGAACTTCCAATGCACTGGCACTCTTCTGTGTGCTTTACTCATTCAGATCCACAACATCTCTTGTGCTATGCAATATCAGTCCCATTTTCACAAAGAGGACACTGAGGCACTGAGAGTTAACCTGACTTATACATCTGGTACACGGTAGAGTCACAGTTTATTCCCAGGCTTCAAACTGTAAACCCTTGTCTGCTCCCCATTGTGTCATTCATTTCATGAGCCTCTCTCCGGTGATCACCCATCTCCAGGACAGAGGACTCTCCATGGCATTGACCTTTGCATGTGCAGGGTATGTAAGGAGATCATTCCACTGACAAGGATGGGGAAGATAAGGCTGGATGTAAGGCAAAGTGAGGAGTTCAGATTGGGCTAGCCACTTTTGAGTGGAGGATACTGTCATGGAAGCATTTCTTGAGGATGATAATTCTCAGAAGACTAAAGAGGAGAGCCCAAGGGAAGCTATTGTATTAGCTAGCATGCTCACAAGAGCCTTAGTGACCTAGATGGGGAAATGAAGGGTGAAAACTCAGGATGCCAAGAAACAGAATCTGCAGTGCATGCAGACTGGCTGGATGTGAAGGTGAAAGTGAGAGTTCTCAGATTATTAACTGTGTTGTCATGGACTGAGAATTGTGCAAAGTTGAACTTGGGCTCCAGAAATGGTACATTGAGCTGAATTATAACTACAACTACTACCACTTGCTTTTATAGAGTGGTCAAGTTGCCTTTATTATCTTTGAATCCCCAGCAGTTTCAAGAATTCAGATTGTATCATGGTCCCAGATCAGAGGTTCAGAAGTGAAGAGAGACTTGCCTAAGGCCATTGCCGTTAGTAAGTGGCAGGACCCAAACCTGTGTCTGTCCTATTCCAAGGTCTTTTCCCACTTCCATCTTGAAACTATGGTCCTACATTGTTAAAACTCAGCATTTCTGAATCATGTGTATTCCCACAAATGTGCCCCAACCCCCCTCTTTCCCCAAGAACAAAAAGCAAACACATTTGTATACTGAATGAAATTAGCAACGGGTACCTACAGAGAGTCCATGTGCTTCCTTCTCAGGACTAGAGAACCTTGCAGTCAGAGGAGATGAGTGGAGCTGTGAATTGCAGTGCAAAGTCAGGGTACTTGGTTAAAGTGCCTCAGGGGAAAACGTCAGGATTTGCCCAGGTTCTCACACCTGCTCAGGCACAGCCTTTTAGGCACATAGCAAGGATCCTGAAAGCTCCCACAATATTCCTTTGAGTTGGTGAGAGGATATTTAATGGCCTGTACATTAAAAAGACCCCTGTGTGGCCTGTGGAGCATTCTAGCCAACACAAATGTTACCTATATGCCCCTGTAGCCCACTTGCAAGCACTCCCAGATAACCCCACATTGGAGTTCCAAGACAGACTGAGGATTTTGCCTCCTAAGAGACCTTTGAAAGCAGTAAAATCTCTTCAAGAAGCAGTATATGGAACCCTGTCTTTGAATGGATGGAGTTGGTGGACATTAAGAGACCCTTGAGTTCTGCATTTCTGCAGGCTTGCCTCTCCGTGCAGCATGCACTGGCAGGATCACAGAGCTATAAATCAAGCAGCTCAAATCAAGGCCAAGAGAGGAAGTAACACTCTGCCCACCAGAGACACAAGTCAGTAGAAATGGTAGGACTAAAACTCAGATCTCTTGCCTCTTATTCCAAAACTCTTTACTTTTCTCCATTTTTACACAAAGATATTATTTTTACAAAGAGATATTATTCCCACACTATTTGAATCAAACTTCATTCACAATTGTTATTTATATTTGTATAATGTATCAAAGTTGTAGAATGAATTCAAATACAGTCCTTTCAAGTGCCCTATGAAACAGGGGAGCCTCCCTTTACACAAAGAAAGGAGAAGTCAAGCAGTTAAGTGACTCCCCAAAGCTGTATAAATAGTAAGAGAAAGAACCCAGCCTAGGGTGTGGAGCTTTCTCTTTGCATCCAGGACTCTTTCCACTTCTGGGCTGTAGAATTCCATTAAAGAGGAACCACTATTGTATACCCAACACCCAGCACAGGGCTTGCCACAGGGTCCTTGTTAGATGGAAAGGAGGCTGGATGGGAGGATCCATGAGTAGACAAAAGAATTCAGGATCTTATTTTCCTGATGATTTTTAATAGAACCCCTGGGAGTGAATTTCCATTATGAATGGCTCCACTTAAAGGCAAAGAGTTATAACTCTCTATAACTGTTTTAAATGCTTGGGTCTTAAATTTTTGAAACATTAATGTAAAAAGTGGTTTAATTACTTTAAGAATTTCCAATAAGAAGATTGCATAGTACACACTCAGTAAATGTTTCTGGAATTTAATTATTTAAATGCTAGAATGGGGAAATAAAAGTAGTTGAAGAGTCTCTATGTTACTAAGATAATTAAAGAATAAACTTTACTGATTATTTGAAAAATAACTTGCCCCAAATTCAAGCCTATTGGGAAGAAATAAATAGCTTGAGTGAAGTGAGATCGTGACCTGCACATCCAGGATCTTTGGTTCTGGAGGGTTAATAACAATGTCCAATCCTCATCACAAATGAGTGAAGAGATTGCCCTTGCCTGCTGGTGAGCAATGGACCCTGGGTGAGCCAATCCGTGCTTCTCATGTGCAGCCAAGCAGAGGGACGTAGAAGTGAAGTTGTCATGGTAACTTTTTTGCTGATTAGAAGAATAGATGAAGCTGGAGTCACCCTCTTTGCTTCACATGGGGGTGGAAGTCAGGCTATCCAGTAACGAGGAGCAGTGAGAATTCTCTCTAGACAAAGAAAGTACAGGAAGTTTTAATTTAACAAATAGTAGAACAAATGCAGGTCAGATGCTGACTAGAATCATTAAGATGCCAGGTAAATAGTTTTGATTATCAAACTGAGGAGGCGGTGGTTAAAAGTTGGTCTCTATCTAGGTCTGGGTTTTTAAACTTTCCTAATGTTGTGGGGATAAATGAGGCAAGGCACCAAAGATAGCAGTCAACAGTTTTATTTGGCTGCAGCCAGATTCAGAGGGCAAGCTTTTGTTGTAATCTATCAATCCCCGGAACCCCAAGTTCAGGTAGTTTCAGAACTTTATACCCAGCATATAAGGGGAGGGGCTCAGAAGTTCACAGTCTACAGAAGTTCACATAAAAGCAGCTTTTTCTCTCACTGTTTTGGGCAAGTTAACCCTTCAAGGATAATACCTGAGAAAGGGAGAGCTTCTTCTCCCCCTTTTTCTCTCCCCTTGCCAGCTGTTACCATGGGGCCCAGCTGGTAACTTATCTTAAAAATGTGGACATCTCTGTGAAGTCCCAGCTCAAGGCCAGAGGCCTTGTTTGCACATTTCTACAAACTACTCTACTGGATATGTTTGTGAAAAATTAGTAAGGGGGTGTCCAGCACCTGGAGTGCTGGTATCTTCTTGGTCAGTGGCCAACTAAAACAGGGTGGCATGAAACTAGGAAATTTATCTTCATTGAACTATTTTGCAGAGGCTCTTTTGCTGACAGTCCTAAAATCAGCCATGGTGAAGATTTTTGGAGAAGCCCAGTTAAGACTTTTTTGTGGAGAAAAAGGGTGCCACTTCACTAAGAGTCTACTTATGAAAAATTACAGAATCCAGCTCCTTTTCCCAAGCTTCTGATCTATCATGTCAGGAGAAGAGTCCAAGATTTTTCATTTAAAAACTATCCATACCTTCCTTCTCCAGCAGAAATCTGATGGAACCATATTCCCATAAACCCTGCACTAGTAAGCATAGAACATCAGAGAGAAGATCCAAGCTGGAGCCCGCTCAACTCTTCTCACCTCATGGAAAAACTTAGGGCTAATAAAGCCTGTTTTTTATTTGAGTCTCATTTTAAAACAAAACAAAAGCAGAGTTTGAATAACCAGTGATTTATAACAGTTTCCAAATAAGCTACTTTAGTTTATATATTGTACTTTCTTTTTTTAAATTTTATTTTATTTTATTTTTTGTTGATTTTTTTAAATAAATGATAATGGAATGCATTACAATCTTTTTTTAATTTTTTTATTTTTTTAATTTATTTTATTTTTTTTTACTGATTGTTCAAAACATTACAGAGCTCATGATATATCATCTTTCATACATTTGACTCAATTGGGTTTTGAACTCCCATTTTTACCCCAAATACAGATTGCAGAATCACATCTGTTACACACTCACATTTTTACATAATGGCATATTAGTGACTGTTGTATTCTGCTACCATTCCTATCCCCTACTATCCCCCCTCCCCTCCCCTCCCCTCCCATCTTCCCTCTCTACCTCCTCTGCTGTTGTTCAATTCTCTCCCCCTTTTATTCCCTCCCCCTTGCCCCTCACAACCTCTTATAATTTTGTGTATCATTGAAGGTCTCCTACCATTTCCATATGCTTTCCCTTCTCTCTCCCTTTCTCTCCCCCCATTCGTCTTTGTTTACTGTTAGTCTTTTCCTCATGCTCTTCCTTCCTGTTCTGTTCTTAGTTGCTCTCTTTATATCAAAGAAGACATTTGGCATTTGTTTTTTAGGGCTTGGCTAGCTTCACTTAGCATAATCTGCTCTAATGCCATCCATTTCCCTACAAATTCTATGATTTTGTCATTTCTTAGTGCTGCATAATACTCCATTGTGTATAGATGCCACATTTTTTTTTATCCATTCATCTATTGAAGGGCATCTAGGTTGGTTCCACAGTCTAGCTATTGTGAATTGTGCCGCTATAATCATTGATGTGGCCGTATCCCTATAGTGCGCTCTTTTAAGGTCCTCAGGGAATAGTCCGAGAAGGGCGATAGCTGGGTCAAATGGTAGATCCATTCCCAGCTTTCCCAGGAATCTCCATACTGCTTTCCAAATTGGCCTCACCAATTTGCAGTCCCACCAGCAGTGTACAAGTGTATCCTTTTCCCCACATCCTCGCCAACACTTATTGTTGTTTGACTTCATAATGGCTGCCAATCTTACTGGAGTGAGATGGTATCTTAGGGTGGTTTTGATTTGCATTTCTCTGATTGCTAGAGATGGTGAGCATTTTTTCATGTACTTGTTGATTGATTGTATGTCCTCCTCTGAGAAGTGTCTGTTCAGGTCCTTGGCCCATTTTTTGATTGGGTTATTTGTTATCTTATTGTTTAATTTTTTTAGTTCTTTGTATATTCTGGATATTAGGGCTCTATCTGAGGTGTGAGGGGTAAAAATTTGTTCCCAGGATGTAGGCTCTCTATTTACCTCTTTTATTGTTTCTCTTGCTGAGAAAAAACTTTTAATTTTAAGTAAGTCCCATTTGTTTATTCTTGTTATTAACTCTTGGGCTATGAGCATCCTATTAAGGAATTTGGAGCCTGACCCCACAATATGTAGATCGTAGCCAACTTTTTCTTCTATCAGACGCAGTGTCTCTGATTTGATATCTAGCTCTTTGATCCATTTTGAGTTAACCTTTGTGCATGGCGAGAGAAAGGTACCCTGTTCATGGATAGGCAGAACTAACATCATCAAAATGGCAATATTACCCAAAGTTCTCTACAGGTTTAATGCGATGCCAATCAAAATCCCAACGGCATTTCTCGTAGAAATAGATAAAGCAATCATGAAATTCATATGGAAAAACAAAAGACCCAGAATAGCAAAAGCAATTCTAATCAGGGAGTGTGAATCTGTAGGTATAGCGATACCAGAGTTCAAACTGTACTACAAAGCAATAGTAACAAAAACAGCATGGTACTGGTACCAAAACAGGTGGGTGGACCAATGGTACAGAATAGAGGACACAGAGACTAATCCACAAAGTTACAACTATCTTATATTTGATAAAGGGGCTAAAAACATGCAATGGAGGAAGGATAGCATCTTCAACAAATGGTGCTGGGAAAATTGGAAATCCATATGCATTACAATCTTAATACATGAATACAGCACAATTTTTCATATCTCTGGTTGTATATAAAGTATGTTGACACCAATTCATGTCTTCATACATGTACTTTTGGATATGATGTCTATTACATTCCACCATCCTTACTAATCCCCTGCCCCCTCCTTTCCCTCCTACCCCTCTGCCCTATCTAGAATTCATCAATTCCTCCCATGCTCTCGCTCCCTACCCCACTATGTGTCAGCCTCCTTATATTAGAGAAAACATTTGGCATTTTTTGGGTGGGGATTATCTGACTTCACTTAGCATTATCTTTTCCAACACCATCCATTTACCTACAAATGCCATGATTTTATTCTCTTTTATTGCTGAACAAAATTCCATTGTGTATATATGCCACATTTTTTTATCCATTCATCCACTGAAGGGCATCTAGGTTGGTTCCACAGTTTAGATATTGTGAAATTGTGCTGCTATAAACATTGATGTGGCTGTGTCCCTGTAGGATGCTGTTTTTAAGTCTTTGGGGTATAAACTGAGGAGAGGGATCGCTGGGTCAAATGGTGGTTCCATTCCCAGTTTTCCTAGGAATCTCCATACTGCTTTCCATATTGGCTACACCAGTTTGCAGTCCCTTTAATCTTACATTCTGCCTTATACTTTGTTAATTGATAGAAATAAAAAAAAACTCTTCAGTTTGCCCAATGACATTCCTCTATCTTATCTAGGTGACAAACCCTGCTTGTTCTTTAAAAATTCATCTCAAATGTCCATCCCTTGCCACCTCGAGCTCTGTCCTCCCTCCTTCACTTGCAGAATACTTTGTTCCCTCTTAGACATGCACAGCACCCTCAACTAATACCTACTGTAGAATTTACTGTACTATAATTCAATAGCTATTTACAGATCTGTCCTGTCACTCTCTGTTCTCTCACACAGGAAGCTCATTAGACAGCATGTGTTTTATGTTCTTTGTATATTTCCTTTTCTTTAACTCCTTTGCCATAAGGTGAAATAATGAGTGAATGACTATATAAAGTAGATATAGGTTCCATGTAGGCAGGAATTTTTGTCTGTTTTATTCACTAGATAAATATCTCAAGTGCGTAGAAAAGTACCCACTACATAGATGGATCTATTACATAATTATTGAAATAATAAATGAGTGGTTTAGTTTACACAAACCAATAGAAATGAGAGAATTGACCTACTATGTTCCCAGCCTAACGATATGACTTTTTCATTTCGATATCAATATTGTCACAGTCTCCTGAACAGATTAAGATTGAGATCCCTATTTGACACTCCCTTCATTGACTAGTTTGGAGTTTGGCTGGGTGGACCTAAGGTATTCTAATAGAGAAAAAGCAGTAACCTTGCAAACATTTATCTCAAACCCACATAATTTAGAGCAAGTCAACTGTTTTTATTTTCAACCTTAGTTATTACATTCCTTTACTAATGGTACTACTGGAATGTGAAGAATCCTCTAGGATTGTTTACAAGGAATAGCAATCATAAAAATAACTTCATTTATTAAGAATTTACTAAATATTCTAGGCAGTCCATTTATTTGTGTGATCTTCAACTTTTTTCATCAATGTTTTATAGTTTTCAGCATACACATCTTTTACCTCCTTGGTTAAATTTAATCCTAAGAATTTTCTATGCTATCATAGATGGGAGTTTTTAAAATTTCTTCTTTACACATTTCATTGTTAGTATATGGAAACATTACTGATTTTGTGTGTTTATTTAGTATTCTAAAACTTTATTGAATTCGTTGATCAGTTCTAACAAATTTTTCAGTGAAGTCTTTAGAATTTTCTATGTGTAAAAACATGTTGTCAGCAAAAAGAAATAATTTCACTTCTTCCTTTCCTGTTTGGATGCCTTTTCTTTCTCTTGTCTAATTGCTCCAGCTAGGCTAACAGTACTGTGTTAAATATAAGTGGTATGAAGTTAGCTTTCTGTCACTGTGACAAAATACCTGAGAAAAATCAACTTAAAAGAAGGAAAGATTTATTTGTCTCACAGTTTTAGAGGTTTTAATCCACGATAACTTGGCTCTGTTGGTTTGAGGCAGATAATGAAGCAGTGTGTCATGGTGGAAGTACATGGTGGATGAAGTCCATTCATCTCATGATAGGTGGGCAGTGGGGGAGAGGGAACCAATGTCCCAATATTCCCTCTAGGGCATGATCCTAATGACCTAACTTCCTTCTACTAGCCCCCATGTCCTAAAATATCTATCACCTCCCAATAGTGCAACTTTAGTCTGCTAGTATTTTGTTGAAGATTTTTGCATCTATATTCATCAATGTTTTTTGGAACAGATTGAGAAAAAAATGTAGTAGCTCTTCTTTAAGTGTTTGATAGAATCCAGAGCCATTTGGTCCTATGCTTTTCTTAGTGGGAGATTTTTATTACTAATTTAATCTCTATACTTGTCATTAATCTGTTCAAAATTTTTATTTCCTCATAATTCAGTTTTGGTAGGTTATACATTTCTAGCAATTAATTCATTTCCTCTAGGTTCTCCAATTTCTTAGCATACAATTGTTCATAGTAGTCTCTTATGATCTTGAATTTCTGTGGTATCAATTTTAACAATTTCTATTTCATTTCTGATTTTATTTATTTGGTTTTTCTCCTTTTTTCCTAAGCTATCTTACATAGCTAGGGGTTTGTCAATCTTATGTTTTCAGTTAAATAATTCAGTTTTGTTGATTATTTCTATTGTTTTTCTAGTATTTCATATATTTATGCTCTGATCTTTGTTATTCCTTGTCTTCTGCTAACCTTGGACTTAGTTTGCTCCTTTTATAGTTTCTTGAGATATGACATGGGTTGGTTCTTTGAGATCTTTCTTCTTTTTTGATGTAGATATTTATTGCTATAAAGTTCTCTCTTAGAACTGCTTTTGCCGCATCAATTTGTGGTATATTGTCTTTGTCTCCAAATGTTTTTAAAGTTTTCTTTAAATTTCTTCTTTGACCCAATGGTGTTCAGAAGAATATTTCTTAATTTCCACATATTATGAATTTTTGAAAATTCCTCCTATTGTTGATTTCTAGTTTCATACCACTGTAGTCTTAAATTTGTTAAGACCTGTTTGTGGCCAACATAGGATCCATGCAGGAGAATGCTCTGTGTGCGTTCGAAAATAATATGTTCTTTTATTGTTTGATGAAATGTTCTGTTTATGTCTGTTAGGTCTGTTGATTCAAAATGTAGTTTAAGTCCAATATTTCCTTATTAATTTTCTGACTAGATGATCTGTCCATTGTTAAAAATTGGGTATTGAAGTCCCCCACTCTTATTATAATGCTGCCTATCTCTCCTTTCAATCTCCGAATATTTGCTTTATATATTTAGATGCTTCAATGTTAAGTGCTTGTGTATTATAATTGTTATATCCTGTTGATGAATTGACTCCATATCACTATCTTTTTTTCTTTTTCTTTTTCTTTTTTTTTTTTTTTTAAGAACTGAAGATTGAACCCAGGGGCACACAACCACTGAGCCACATCCCCAACCCTCTCTCCCTTTCTTTTCTTTTCTTTTCTTTCTTTCTTTCTTTCTTTCTTTCTTTCTTTCTTTCTTTCTTTCTTTCTTTCTTTCTTTCTTTCTTCTTTTTGAAAAAGTATCTCACTAAATTGCTTAGGGCCTTGCTAAATTGCTGAGGCTGCCTTTAAACTCACAACCTCCTGTCTCAGCCTCCTTAATCACTGTTATTACAGTCGTGTGCCATGCCCAGCTATCACTACCTTCTTCAAATCTGTTTTTTTACAATTTTATACTTAATGTTTATTTTCTTTTACTTTATTGATCTCTACTCCTTTTTTTAAAAAGAGAGAGAGAGAGAGAATCTTTTTTTTTTTTTTTTTTTTTTTGTAGATCGACACAACACAATGCCGTTTTTGTGTGTGTGGTGCTGAGAGTCGAACCCGGGTCACGCCAGTGCTAAGTGAGCGCTCTACCGCTGAGCCATAATCCCAGTCCTCTACTCCTTTTTGATTTCCATTTTTATGTAATATTTTTTCCATCCCTTTGCTTTCACTCCGTGTGTCCTTAAAGGTAAAGAGTCCTTTGTTGGCGCCATGTAGTTGGTTTTTATTTTTTTACCTACTTGGGCACTCTATGCCTTTTGAGTGGATAATTTAATTCATTTACATTCAGAGTAATTATTGATGGCTAAAGACTGGTTACTGCTATTTTGTTAATTGTTTTCTAGGTTTTGTAGACTCATTATTCCCTTCTGTCTTCTTTTGTGGTTTGGCAGTAGTAGCATGCTTTGAATCTTTCCTCCAGAGAATTAGGTGCTTTTGCCAGGCTCAGTGGTGCGCAACTGTAGTCTCAGAAGCTTGAGCAGCTGAGGCAGGAGGATTGCAAGTTCAAAGCCAGCTTCAGCAACTTAGCAAGGCCCTGAGCAACTTAGTGAGACCCTGTCTAAAAATAGTAAATAAATAAATAAATAAATAAATAGGATGTGGTTCAGCGGTTAAATGCCCTTGGGTTCAATCCTTGGTTTAAAAAAAATAGATTATTTTAATCTAAGTGAACCAGGCATTGTGCTCACCGCTTTGAATTGTCACATATAACTTTATTAGAAACATTTATTGGCCTTATTTTACAGTAAGGAAACTGAGGTTCAAATGTGATAATTTCCTAGGTTGCTCAGCTACTAATCTAGACCTGGAATTTAGTTCAATTTAGTTCAAAGCCTCTGTTCTTAAGATTCATAATAACATTGGTGTTTTGCAGATTCGAGAGGGCTCAGTAGAGACTTATTTCTCACCATTCCTGCCATTTGAAAGCAAATACTTCCTTGGCCTTGAAAATTCCTGATGTGAACATTCTGAGATTCTTCCTTGAAAGAGATTTGCAGTTTGGGGCTAAACTTAGTCAAAACAACAAATTAGGTCAAATGTGTCCTTCTTCCCTCCTCTTGCCTAATTGCATCTGATGAGTGGCCCTTTCAGACATTTAGTTCCAGGCACTTAGCTGTCTCTTACATTTGCTTCCAGTGATCAGGGTCCCTGTGATTTAAACATATGTTTTCCCAGTGAACTTTTGTCCTCTTTGAAACTGCATTCTGTTCTCTCATTAAATTCCAGCTTTCATGACTAATATGCAATGATAGCTCCAGAAATGTTTATGTGATAAATTAAAGTGGGCAGGGTCTTCCGCTTACAAATTGCTTCAAGATAAGACTCAGATGCCTGGCCATAGAATTGCCTTATAAATGCTAGCATAAAATGGATTTCGAGCTTTTACAACTTCAGCCTTGGCTTGGGGGCCTATTGTTTCAGCATGTCTTCATAGGGTTCTGAGCTCCTAGCCTATTTCTCAAATTGAAACTGTAGAGATTTATGACTCAGTGGAAAAAAAATGTGTGAGTAATTCTCAAACCTGCTTTGGAAAAACAAGCAGATAGGATGTTTTTTTTTCTCTTTATTTTGTACATACATATAAACAAGTGACTCATTGTGCCCCTGAGTCAGGGGGACAACAATTTCAGAATCTCAGGTCATTATTAGCTTTAGATATCAGACATTTGCGTTAGAACAGAAACTTGTTCCAAAAAATTTACTGCCCAGAGACCCAGATTAACCAAAAGCCTTGTAGGCAGCAGGAAGATGTTTGTTTTATAAAGTGGAGACATGTGTGGGTCTTTGCCATGTTCACAGCCATGAAAGAAAGTAAAGAGTGCTAAGTGTGACTTCTCAGGGAAAGGGGGCCTGAAGCCTCTGTGATTATTATTTCTGGAGGAGTAAATATTTCAGTGGAAAAAACACTCCTTTGTACCAACTCTGAGTTTCTTGGCACATTTGAGCATTTCAAGTAACAGCTGAAACTACATTAACCTTCTTTGTTCTAATTGAAAGCATCTGTGTGTTGCAGAATTTGAATTTTCAGATTCCGAAGTGATTTTCTACTTGAACAGGAGTGTCAATTTCAGCTAAAATTCCCATCTATGGGGCCTTTTTCTCCTAATTATAAAGTGTTCCACTGGCTAATGATGCGATGGAGATACAGGGCTTTTCTATGTGTTCATACTTTTGAATGAAAACTTTACTTGTTTGCCTTATTACATACCTTATCAGGATCCTTCTTATTCAAAGAGAATAGATGGAGAAATTCCCCCAATGCTTGGAATTCAACTCAACGTTTTTTAACTGCCAAAAACTATCTCATAATCAACACAGAGCCTACAGCAATAAATGATATTTGAAAATTCCAGGAAAGAATAAGATAATAAAAGCAAATTAGAATCCTATTCTAGTTTTTCTGTATGTTAATAGAGGCCTGTCTTCTAAAGGGCTGTGTGTTTTACGGATTCCCCTGAAACATTAACAGGAGACACAGGAGGGCATAGTAGCTTCTTTCCTGCTCTCCCCTCTATTGGCTACTCCTTACCTCAGTAATATAATCCCATCTCATTGAGCCCCACTACTGTCAGGTGTTAGTAGGGACAACAATCCTTGCCTCCAGGCTTGTGGCCATAAGTTAATGGTGCAGCATTTGTAAATGTCCCCAGTAGGTACAAAATAAATGTTGATTTATTTCTTTCTTACTTTGTAAATTTGACATAAAGTAATAATAACATGACTTACCTGAGGCCAAAGATTAGGACCCCAAGGAACCAAGACCAGGCCTGAGGTATGCTGATCTAACACCTTTACTACTTCATCATTTTTGTCTGTGTTGAAAACTATGCAGAGTTGAGCAAATAGTGCATTACAGATGGTACTGTTAGGGAACAGACATATGAAGATGGTGGGAACACGAGGTTAAGAGAATAATTCTGTAAAATGGGCCCACTGCGCTGACCCCCACATGCTTTATTTTCTAAGAAGCAATTTACCTACAGCCCTGCCTGGCCTCAGTGGACAGGATATGTTACATTCCTCAGCAAACTACCTGTTCACTGAAGGAGAAATGCAGGCCCAAAATAATGTTGATAAGAGGAACCCAGGTTACCCCAAAGGAAGAGACTCGTGTGACTAGATCTGAAACTCTGGGAGATAAAATAGTTCCTCCTAACCATAAAATCTGTCAGAATGTATGGTTAAAAATCCAGTTAGAACCAGTCAGCATGGGCTAAGGTGACCTAGAGTTGCCATGACAGTGGGGATTTTTTTTTTTTTTGTCACCCTTTCATCAGTCAAAAATCAAGAGATGATGGGCTGGGGATGTGGCTCAAGCGGTAGCGCGCTCGCCTGGCATGCATTCGGCCTGGGTTCGATCCTCAGCACCACATACAAACAAAGATGTTGTGTCCGCCGAGAACTAAAAAATAAATATTAAAAATTCTCTCTCTCTAAAAAAAAAAAAAAAAAAATCAAGAGATGGACCTGGGTGGGACTCTCTGGAAACTTTTTCTCTGGGATCCCCAATAAAACTAGAGTGCAGGTGATGCATATTGTCCCTCTCCTCTCTGAAAGGACCCACTCTCTTCCTTAAGAGTGTTCCCTTTACTTTTTCCTATCCCTTCAATAAACTCATTCCTGTTACTCTGAATGACATGTCTGAAATCCTTCTGACTTGGTTGCAAGAATCAGGGTTTGAAGAGGTGGTCTTCACAGTGCCTCAGCTTCTCAGAAGGCCCCAGCTCCATAACAGTATCAAAAAGGCACAGACTTTGGGTGATACATTTTGCATATGTTTTGTGTTATTACTAGGATTCTGATGAATAACTAACTACACAGGGAAGGGGTTCCAACAATGCCACCAGAAGAATGAGTTTGACCTTTTATAGTTGACACCCAATAAATGTTTGTGGTATTGAATTTAATACAATGGATCTGCAGATCAGCAGGTTCTAGAGAGTGAGAAGGAAAACAAATAATAATTCTGTCAAGACCAGGGAAACCAGAATATGAAGTTGCTCTGTTAACCATGATATGAAATTCTGTTTCTTGGAGGGAAACTGACATTAATTTCTTTGGCAAACATTTCTAAAGTTCCAATTTTAATGTATCAAGAGGCTATTTTATGACTGACACTATACAGGTACGTGTATATGCTCACACGGACTGAGTGAGACTGATTTAGTGATGACAGCTTCATTTTACTGATGAGCAACCGAAACCCAGAGAAGTAAGGCAAGTTTGCAAAGTGAATAAGGATTGGATCTGAAATTCAATATCGAGTCTATCTAGCTCCAAATCTGTGTTCTTGCAATGATTCTATGGATATCTGTTGGATCTGTTCCATAGATTGCTAGATTATAGACATAGAATTGAAGAATTTTAGAGGTTATCTGATCTATTTCTTTCATTTGGGGAATGAGGAAACATGTTCGTAGAGGTCTAGTAACCTTCTGAAATTCACATGTCTAGATATAGTGGTGAAAAACTTCTACTGCTCTGTCCTAACTGATTCATTCCCACAATTAGGGAATGGGAGAAAAGAAATGCCATCTATTTAGAAATCTCTTTCTCGAGTAGATTTGGTATTTACAGGGCTACATTAAGGGAACCTTGGAAATCAATGGAAGTAAAGGATGTGGTCCTTACACTTGTAAGGTTTCAAGTCTACTTGGGGAAAACCACCCCAACAGCAAGAGGAAGGCAGAGAAAGGAGAAGGCCAAAAGGCTCTCTGCTGCTCTCTGGCTCTGTGATCCAGCCATTCCAGGCTTGCTTATCCTGTGGTTTTCCTCATTCCTACACTAATGTCTCTGTTAGATCCCATTTTACTGAACTTTTATCCTGATCTGCCTAAATCAGAAAACCCTGAAGGTTTAGACACAAAGTTGTATTCTTTGTGTCCAATATGCCCAGCATAATACCTGACACAAAGCAGAATTCTTAAAGTCCACGCGGGGTCAAGGTAATTGTCAATAAAATCCAGGAAGCCCTGCCCACTCCAAGGTCCCACTGATGGCACCACCTGGACAGACCACACTGTCCATACCTTTAAGCCTTACTCCAAAGATAGGAGCGCTTCACATCCACTGTTATCTGGGAAGGTCAGGAGGAAAGGGGACCTCCAGCAGGCAGGGAAAGGGACATACACCCAGTCCCTTTGTAATGTCCCACTTCAGAGGGAAACAGGATGGGCCGTCCAGAGTGCAGGAAATCAGCCATGGTGGTTCAGTGTGTTTAAATAATCCAAATGTCCTCAAGAGAGAAAGTAAAACCCAAGATGGACTGTAGGTGACCAACCACTGTCCCAGTGATTGATCTATAGGCACCCATCTCCCACTTCAGTCATACTACCCTGAGGACATTTCAGACTGCAGTGTGACTGTTCAGTTCCTCCAGGCATGGCAGGGACCTCACTGCAGTCTCTCAGGGCTCTGCCTCTCTAGGTGCTTGGCTTGTAGATTATTTCTTAGACCTACTTCCTGGTCTTCTTAGAACTGCTCTCTCCTGCAATGCTGCTGGCTTTGGAAGGCTGCTGCAGGGCTTTAAAAATAGCCTCTGTGGGTTTTTGGAGGACAGGTTCCCTTCCTGCCAAAAAATGTGTGGAATGGTGCTTTTCCTCAGCAACAGCAAGTCTTTGTTACAGAGTTGAAAGTACATGTCCCTCTTCTGAGCCTGCTGCAGTCATTTGCCTAATGTCATTGACCCTGTTTTAATTAAGTCCTCTTTTTGTGTTGGACTTGGTGCCAAGAAGCCTAAAGGAACACTATTTCAATGGGTTTTGTTGTTGGGTCTTTTTTTTTTTTCCTAATTCTATTTTAGGAAATTTCTAAGGGTCACTCCTCTGCAGGCTGAGATAAGGCCTAAGAGTCTTTTTCTCAAGAAATAACATTCCCTTAAGTGAACATTATCTTTGTTTTTCTTTCTCATGTAACTAAGTTCTGAAATTCAAGAGAAGTTTTCTGACTCCTGATGGAAACTGGAGATAGTGATGTAATTTACCAGCCTTCCTTGGGAGGAAACTTCACCTGCACTTGCCCTTATGAAATTCCAACAGACTTTGAGTTTAAAGGAATGTACAGACATTCCTTTAAATGACTTTTACTAGTGGCTACTACGTTAGTAGTGCATATTAGCTTTCTAGGGATGCTATAACAAGTAACCACAAACTGGGTGGCTTGGAACAACAGAAGTGCATTCTATCACAGTTTTGGAGACTAGAAATCTGAAAGTGAGATGTCAGAAGGGCCAGGGACTCTCTGAAACCTTTAGGGAAGTTCTTCCCTACCTCTTCTATCTTATGCTATCTTCTGGCAATTCTTGGCATCCCATTCCTTGTAGGTACATTGCCACCATTTGTACCTCCACATCACATGGTCATCTTCTCCCTGTATGCCTATATCTTCCTCTTGTAAAGATGACAGTCCTATTGAATTAGAACTCAACCTAAAAACCTCATCTTAATTTGATTATTCTGCAAAGACCCTATTTCCAAATAAGATCACAGGTACTTGAAGTAAGAATGTCAACTGATTTTTTTGAAGGCAGGAGGGACAATTCAAATGGCTTTGTACCTAAGAAGTAGGTAGACGTAGTGTGACTTTTCAGTTCTTCCAAGGAACTGGAGTCCTATGTTAAATACTTAAATACCTTCACGGAAACACCTTGGAATTTTATTATAAACCAGTTTATAACTGCAAAAAAGAAGAAAAGACCCAAATCTGTCTCACTTCAGCACCACAATCTAGACAACACATGGTACCTAAAGCAGATATTGCCTATGGAGTGCCTCTTGTATGCCTGACTCTGTGCTAGGCCTGAGGTTACAGTAGTGAATAAGACAGATGCTCTCCAGGCCTCCTGGAACTTACAGGGTAGTGGGAGGAGATATGTGTTACAGATCTAATCTCCTAAATCTCAATTACTAATTTCCAATGCCATAGCACTGCTTCCAAGAAGGAATTCATTTCCTTTTCTGTCATTGCCAGAGGTCTGTTGAGGTATTTAATGGCTGCTGGGATGAAAAGGAATGAGAAATCCCTCAAAGGGGGGTGGCCTTTGTTTCTGCTTTAGGCAGAGACCAATATTTTGTTTTATATATTGAGCATCTCTGAAAGATTTTGTTAAATTATACCAAGGTCAGCTTATGCTGTGGAACAAGCAGCCCTGAACTCTCAATGCTTGAAATAAAGTTTACTCTGTGCCTCTACATTATGTACATTGGTTTTCACACATATGCATGTACACACACACACACACACACACACACACACACACACAACCACCTTCACCACCACCACTATCACTACCAACCCCAAACCCAATTTGGGGACTGTACTCTGTGTCATCCTCATTCCAGGGACTAGGCTAATAAAGTAGCCTTATCTGGAATGTACAGGTTGCAATGACAATGAGGAAAAACAAGGGTAGATCACACAATAGGCCTTAAACACCTCCACCTAGAAGTATCTGGTTGAATTTACTCACATTTTATTAGCCAAAGCAGGTCACCAGGCTGTGTTTCAGTTCAGAAAATCATGGAGCATTCTGTCTTGTGCCTGGAAGAGAGAGCATACGATGTTTTTGGAGGGCAGAGTTAATTGCTTCCACATATGATTAGAAAGAAGACTTTCAGTCTTATTCCAGGATGAGCATCCCACAACAAATATGCCTTTCAAATGAACTAAGTACATGAAGGAGCAGAGTAAATATTCAGCGTGGGTTTTGTTAAGCACGAACGTCTTCCCCTCCCTCCCTGCACTTACCCTTAAGTGGCCATGCAAGAGAAGCCATGTCCCTTCTTAGGATACCTCCTCTCAGTTTTGTTCAGTGGGCCCTGATGACTATGCATCAGATAACAGAGAACTTGTGCTCTATTTTTAAGGAAGTGCAGAACGAAAATCCAAATTTGAGGAAAGCCATAAATCAGATGCTATGGTTCTATTAGGCAGCTTTACATCGGTGTGACCAAAATACTGACACAAACAACTTGGAGGAGGAATGGTTTATTTTGGCTCATGGTTTCAGAGGTTTTAGTTAATGGTTGGCTGATTTCACTGCTCTGGGCCTGAGGTGAGGCAGAACATTATGAAAGAAGGGCATGGCAGAGAAAGCTGTTCAGCTTATGGCAGCTGGGAGGCAGAGAGAGAGAGAGAGAGAGAGAGAGAGAGAGAGAGAGAGAGAGAGAGAGAGAGGAGAGAGGGAGGGGGTAGAGAGGGTGAGAGAGAGGAAAGGAGAGATGGAGGAAGAGGAGGAGGAGGAGGAGGAGAAGAAATATATATAGATATATATTCCCCTCAAGTTCTAAAATTGCTCTCCTGAGGTAAACAGGAAAAACTTGGGAGAAGTCATCAGTACCTAAATTACTTTGTCTTTGTGCTGTTTCAGTTAGTAGCTATTAACAGAGATTCCCATGAGTGCCTCTATCCCAGATGCCCATCTCTGCAGCCCCAGGAGTTCTAGTTACTCAGAGGAGCCACCAGCCTTGAAGAGTACTCAGGCTGCATCTGCTTCCCACAGGATATCCAGCACCTGGGGATCCCCAGGCAGCCTAAAATTTACTCCAAAGCTGGAGATATATCTGGGCTCAAAGCCAGGCGTGGGCCTTTTGGAGCATCCCACCTCCCTGCTTCCCTTCATGCCTCCAGCAGAATGGTAACATCACACTTAAAATGAGTCACACAGCTGTCAAAGACAGGGCCCCTCCAGGCATCATTCATTCCCAGGGTTTTGGCTCCTTCTCAAGGACAGAAGGTTGAAACAGACCCAGCTACGGAACACAGAGTGACTCTTGGCACTTAAGTTAGTACCCCAAACATCTGGACAGGACTACCAAGGAAACCGGAGCAGCAGCATGTGCTCAGAGAGTCTCACATTAGCACTGCTGCTCAGACTTACCATATTGGACGGGGTCAGACAAATATTAAATTTCATAAGTCTGTAAGGCTTTGCGTTGGGTGGAGGTTTGCAAACCGCCTCAACTGATCCTCACAGTCATTCTAGAAATATCTCTCAGCCAAACAACCTTGATTCTCAACATTCCTTCTATGACCAGAGCCCAGATATTTCTAGAACAGGGCCAAGTTAAGAGCATCCAGAAACCAGAAGTACATCCAAGGATTGGCTAGTGTTGATTAAGTGACTTTCCCAAGGTCGGTCTGGAGGTCATCAGTGAGCCTGGGGCTGAGACCCTTTTCTTCTAACTTAAAATAATTGGCCTCCTTGTTAGTGTAGGAGAGTAAATCTAGTTTACTGTATCTTCATATTTCTTAGTTGGGATGGACCCCTGTAAGCACAGACAGATTAACAAAAGAAAAAAATTAAGAATATGTATACCTCTGGGAGAAACCCAGAGAATGAGTAATTCTCAAAGATCTGGCTTTTGAGTTCAGACTTCTATATCATTTTGCACTGAAACAAAGAAAGAAGATTTTTGGACAGCCAATAATGGTGAGGTAACTAGGAAACAAAGGTAAGGCTGTGGCATGGGTTAAATTGATGCCACCTTTATTAATAAGAGCTTCCAATGATTTAGAATCATCATCTTCCTGATACAGAGATGACCTTCTTGCAAATGAGACTTCTTTTGTAGATGTAAATTTATCTTTAAACAAAATAATTTTTACTTGTTTTCAGAATTTCTCCTTGTGTTTGCAGTTTCTCAAAATAAATAGCTTGAAATAATCCTCAGTAGCATATTTTGGGGTGGCATAGTCTGGTCTCCTATAGTCTATATGAGACCAAGGTCCAGCCACTCACTGCTTGAAAGTCAGTACTTGAGAGCTGACAGTTGATAAGAAGGAAATCCATTTATTTACTTTAGGTCCTAAGAAGATGGAATGAGCTATCATCCTCAAAGCTCCATCTTGGAAAACTCAGGTACATGAAAGGGGCTCATTCCATCTTTGTAGGGTGTAGGGATTAACAGGTAGGAAACCTACATGCTAGGGAGAGTCTTCCTCAACCACAGTGTGTCTCCTTTTCTCTTCTTCTCTGACTAGAGAATTGCAATGGACCTTGACCTCTTGAGCTATTTTGTATAGTTCTTTAGATAGACCTATTAATTTTCTGCAAGTTAAACCTCATAGCAGATGACATGCTTTGTGTTAGTTTATGTACAGAAATAAGGAATAAGGAGGGGCATTACATATTCTGATGTAATCTGAGGGTCACCAGATGTTCTGGGTTCTGTAAATCTAAAGAAAGATTATTTAGCAGTTTACATCTTCATTATTTAGATGCAGCTTCTCTTTAGGATTTAGAATGCTAGGCAAAGAGAGAAGGAGTAACCGTGCAAAGGACAACCCACAAAGGAGTGCCCCACTGGTACACAGTCATGGATATTTGGGGTACCGTATTCTTGATGTCCTACATTAGTATTATCATCCTGTGTGACTATGCTCTAGATGAACTGACAGGGAAGAAATATTAAAGCCACATCTATGGGTGAAAAACAAACTCATATGAGAGGTGTCTCTAGCAAGACCTCCTCAAGTCATACCTCAGAGTGGCAGCTGAAAAGACCTGGCCTAAGAGTTCTTTAAAAGGTTTTAGGTTTATAGGTTCCACTTGGCTCATTTATCCTACTGACACCCCTACCCCTACTTAACTTTCAGGAACTTATGTGTAACTATTATTTTCATCCAGGGAAATCCTTGAGACTCATTATTATCCACACAGTATAATTTGCCAAACTTAAGCTTCATAGAGATCATCTTTTGACACAAGTTCCAATCCAATGCTTAGTTTTTGTCTTAATTGATATGTCATTTCAAAATGACCTGGCAAATACTTGTAAAAGGGAAGGGAAAAAATCTTTTCTGCTATGCATCTTGTGTTCTGAAGCTGAGGCCCTATAAATTAGACTGACCAGAGACAAATTAACAAGAGAAAAACAAAAAATATGTCCATTCTGCATTGGAGCATTCATGAGTACCCAAAGGGGTGGAAAAGAATTTGGAATTTAATACTATTCTAGATTAAAACAAAGGAAAGGGGGGTTGGGTCTTTGGAAGGGCAGGGATTTTAAAGAGGTGTCCAGGAAAAGTATGGCAACAAGTTCTATTATGTAGATTTAAGTCAGTGCCTTCTTCACTGATAAGAGTCCTTCTTTTGATACAGGAGAGGGAGGTATTTGGTCAAATGGAAATTTTTTATGAATGTAAATTTCCTTTACAAAAATAAAACTGTACCCAATTTTTAGAGGTTTTCCCACATCCCTGATTAATGCAAAGTAACAGTTTGTTGGGAGCCATGTGTGAGCCGTGTGTGAACTGGGCAATGTTTGATTCATTAAGGCAGGGAAGCCCCTTTTCCGGGAACTCCTAGGTGAAATTCCCCAGTTCAAGAAAGCCCAGATCATGCTGGCATTCTGAACTAGATCACAGCTCCAAGTTCAAACACAGCTGCTGGAGATGGGCATAACCTGCCAAGCACCAACAACCTGTTTATCTCCACTCCCATCCTGTTCCTGCTGAAGGAGATCCCTATCCATCCCCTTTGATCTGTACCAATATAAATAAAGCAAGTGCAGGCCTTTTCTTTGTTAAGTCGGACCCCTCTGGTCAGCTCAACTGTCACACCCCTGCTCTGCAAATATATAATTCTTGCCTTTTCCTCTTTATTTCTTGATATATTACTTTCATAACTTATTTCAGAACCAGCCCATCTCTCCGATGGGTACTTACTCCCTCGCCCATGCAGGACTAAAGAGGCATGCTTTGGGGTGGCAGACTCAGGTACCCTTCACCTGCAGCTTGCTCTCAAACCTTGTGAGTAAGTTAAGTCAAATGCCTACACTGCTCCCTTCAATGTAGTGCATAACACCTTTTTTAATCAGCCTTTTTATCACTATGACCAAAAGGCCTGAAAAAAAAATTTAGAGGAGGAAAAGTTTATTTGTTGCTCATGGTTTCTGAGACACAGTCCACAGTTGACTGACTCTATTCCTCCAGGCTTAAGGTGAGGTAGAACATCACAGGGAAAGGGTGTGGAGGAGGAAAGCTGCTCAGGAAATGGCAATAAGGAAGAAGAGAGAGAGCTCCACTTACCAGGGACACTGAAAGCATGCCTCCAGGGACCTATCTCCTCTGGCCACACCCTCCCTGCCTACAATTACTGCCTAGTAAATCCATTTTGGTGGATTAATCTACTGATTAGATCATACCTCTCAAAGTCTAATCATTTCACCCCTGAGAATTCTTGTGTTGTCTCATTAACTTCTGGGGGACACTCTAAACCAAACAGGGCCCTGAACCCCACATCTTGAATGTTTTCCTTTGCCTTTGCCCATCCACCATCCTCCAGGTGTTTATTTCCCTGCTACAAGATAGCATAGCATTATCCAGCACCACCCAGCATTAGCCAGCACAGTGCACATGACCTCTGAGTCGGATACAAGATAATACCCCTGCAAATTGCCTGTGCTCTGACTCTGATCCAACTTTATTCAACACTTTTCATCTTTATCCCTCAACCATTGTCGTTATTAATTTATTCACCTCTCCATTTATTAAAAAATTTGTCTTGTACATCTGTTATTGACTAACCCTGGTGTTACAGTGATGTACACTATCAAAAATAAGTGCAGACCTTGCCTTCATGAAGCTTCTGGTCTAATTGGGGTGTGAGGGTGTATTACCTGAGTAGCCACAGAAATAAATGTTGTAAGTTTGCATATGTAGGGATGAGGAACTTGGAGCACATCACAAGGAGCCTCTACTTTGGTTTGGCATTATCAAAAGAATGGGTAGCAATTAACTAAAGAAGAATGAGAAGTGGCAGCTGTACCAGACAGAAAGAATAGTAGATTAACTGCCCTGAGGTAGAAAGAACATGGCCCTTGAAGGACTGGAAAGAAGGCCCGTGTGGCTGAAGAGTAGAGAATGGGAGGAATGAGTCTTTGCTTTGTCTTGCCTTTGAGTCACAAGTGGTGGAAGATTAGATCATTAATTTTTCAGGTGTCCTAAGTATGAAGTCGCTTTGACACATGTCAGGTAGACAGTTAAATACAAAGATCTAGAGCAAGGACTCTAAAACCAAGAATGATTTTATTCTCCCAGGGTATATTTGATAATATCTGGAGACATTTTTAGTTGTCACAACAGAGTGTGAGGTGCTACTGGCATCTAGTGGGTAGAGGCCAGGGAAGCCACAAAACATTCTACAATGCACATGACAACTCCACTCCTCAAAGCAAAGAATTGCCCAACCCAAAATATCATTAGTGCCAAAGGTAAGAAATCCTGGTTTTCAGATATCTGACAATCATTGGCCAAATGCTTTGACATTGATGAGATCATATATAGAGAGAATAACAGTGAGAAGGAAATGTCTCTCCTGATCAGCAGTAATCAACATTTCTACTCAGTTCTTTCAGATTCCAGCTGCAATAGTTTGGGGTTTTGTTTTTGTTTTTTTCCCCAGTCCCCCTGTATATGCAGAGTTCAACAGTCAGTGACTTGGGAAGATTTAATACACAGATTTAGGAGCTCATCCCCTCTGAAGCTCCTTCCCCTTCAGCATTTTCCCCCTGCACTTCCTGGCTGTTATTCTACCCAAGCTCTATTCTTTGATACCTCAACATAGTAAAACCTTCACTTTCTGCTGCCCTAAGTTTCTTGAAGATTGAACTGCCCTCGGGCAAAGAGCTGCAAATTCACAAATTTCAAAAGGTGTAATTCTTTCTTTCCAAAGAAAGCTAACCTACATTTGGCTAACCTCCATTGCCATAAACACACACACACACACACACACACACACACACACACACACACACTTCATAACATAACAATAATATAATTGCTTAGTTATGAATAATTTTATAATTGTTATCTGCAGGAAGATTATTCTATATAAGCTACTATGTCACTATCAGAAGCCAGAAGTCTTGTCTTTGTTTTTAGGACAATAAAGACTTGGGCATGTTTAATGGATGATGACAGATCATGGGACATCTACTAGAGTGAGTGAGAGACAAAGGAAGCCCCACACACACTACTGATCCCAGGGCAGAAGACTCATATCCACATACTTTAGGTCTAAACATTTAATGTTCTAAACCAAGCTAATAAGCTATTAAATAAAATATGTTCTAGTAACTTACTTTTAGAAACATACCTTCTTAATGGGATGGAAGGCCAAGTTTGAATTTGGCCAGTGATGCAGAGAAAACTATCCAGTGACTAGAACCCCATCCCATTTCCATCCCTGTTCCATACCCCATTTCAGAGACTTCATGCACATGAGTCTTGATATCTCAACCTACATGTCCAAGTTCTAGTCATAGCTCCAAGTCTAGGAGTCCAACCACTGCAGGGTGATCTGTACTCAGGAGGAGGGACCTGGGGAAGAGAACCACAGTTTCTGAAGCATCTTTAGGGTCATTCAGTCTGTTAATTCTGGGGTCCTGGGTACCTGGTATAGAGGGAGAAAAAAGGGTGCAGACTCTGGAAAATACAGGCTTCGGGGGCGCACATTCCTTGGCCCCATGGGCTCTAGACCCCATGGAGAAGAATAATAGGAGGAGGGCAAGAATAAGACCTTCCAAATGTGTGGCTTTGGGAAGGGATCAGATCACTCTTATCCAGGTCTATGGGCAAAATTAAGTGATGCAATGCCTAGCGCTCATGATCTTTGCTTTGTTCCAAGTCTGACTGCCTGGTTTCTCTGTGTATATGTGTTTATTTCCCTAGCGGGCTGTTTATCACCATTCATGACAAAGGCCATCTTGCAACAATGTTGAACTCTTGGCCAGAAGACAATATCAAGGTATGATCCTATTTTCATTGCTATTGCTCTAACGTTGGGTGAATCCTTTCAACTTGCCATCAGTCATTTCCGCCTATAAAATGAGGATTATGATACAAAAGGATACATACTGCACACCTTTCTCAAGACCAGACCAGAGACCTGTTATAGCAAAACCACAGAGCAGAGATTTACATTAACAAGGCACCCATATGAAATTGCCTATCATCATTGTCACCACCATCATCATCATCCAGAATATATATTCATCATATCTGCTAAATATATAGTGCCAATTTCCATGATGAATACGGGGGAAATCAGACCATATTTTCAAGTAGCTGCCATGCCATAAAGGAAATAAAATATACACACACTGTTTTTGTCAGCTTTTTCGCTGCTATGACTAAAAGACCCAACTAGCACAATTGTAGACGAAGAAAAGTTTATTTGAGGGCTCAAAGTTTTAGAGTTCTTAGTCCATAGAAGGCTGGCTCTGTTCCTCGGGGCTCAAGGTGAGGATGAACATCATGGAGGAAGAGTGTGGCAGAGGGAAGCAGTTCACATGGTGATCAGAAAGCAGAGAGAGATGTCTCCACTTTCCATTTACAAATATATACCCCAAAGACATGCCCCCAATTCCCATCTCCTCCAGCCACACCCTACCACTTTAGTTACCGCTCAGTTAATCCCATCAAGGGATTATTTCACTGATTGGGTTAAGACTCTTCCAACCCAATCATTTATCCTCTGAACCTTCTTGCGTTGTCTCACATGTGAGCTTTTGGAGGATGCCTCAGATCCAAACCACAACACACACCAAAGACTAGCAAGGCAGAACTTGACCAGAGAAAAGTGAAGTCTACAAGAAGAACTAAGGGTAGACAAAGAGACTACTTTTAGCTCAGGGGAAGTCTTGGATGACTTCAAGAGGAAAAAGACATTAGAAGAGGGCCTTGAGTTTGGAACAGTCAGGCATTGTAGACTGGGGCATAGCTGAGGATCTTCTATACAAAGCTTCTAGTGAGCAGTGTTTTCCCTCTCGGGTTCATGGACCCCAGGTATACACGACAGTAGGGCTATATATACAGAATGACAAAGCAAACCTGGAACTTCTTCCTGGAGTACCAATTTTAATTTTTAAAAAAAACTTAGGGAGAAAACATTTTTATATAACAAACAGGATAGAATATGGAATGCAACAGTTATGTTAATTTTTTAACATAAAACATATACAACTTTGCAGAAATTTATTAGCCTCTGGCTAAATCTCCAGATCTCCTCCTGCCATATGGATTTCTATGGACAAGTTTGACGGTCTCTACCATCAATGGTCATTGTCACTTCTGAAAACAACATGAGTGAAAGAAAATGCAAAACATCTCCTGGCTGCCTAGTGAGGGTATATCTGGTACATGATCCAGGAAGCACTGGAGCTAACCAAGTGTGGTACAAGTAGTCCTTAGGGCCGAGGCTCACACCACCCTGCCTCCACTGGGAGGCTGTGGCACTCCAACATTATTTTCTCGCCAGGGCCTCCCTCCTCCCTCTATCCCTGCCAGTTTGCCTTCTTCAAAAGGCACCAAATATAGCTTCTTTTTCCTATCTGTGTTTGTGTTCCACCCACTTCTGACCCTCTCTGGGAAGTGTTATCATGAAGAACCACAGCAGGTAGGGGGATGGTGGTGCAGGACTTCTGTGTGCATGTAATTTGCCCTGTGCTTCTCTTTCCTGCTGATCTGCTTAGACTCCAGTTATATGTAGGCCTTGGCCTTGCAGGTTTGGGTCTCAGTCCCAGGGAATCAATTTTCCAGGGCATGTCTAGGATGAAGCTATCATAAAATCTTGAGAACATTGAGAAGAGCCAGTTCACTCAAAGGGGAGCAAACTCCAGGCTAACCTGAGTAGGCATTGCTGAGGGCCTGCAAGCTAATCTTTTTCACATTCCTGGACAGTGGAACCATGGGAAACCTTGGGCATAGTAGGCACTCAGGAAATGCTTGCTAAGTTGAATGAACTCAGTCAACAACTGTGGTGAGCAACTTCCATGTATCAGGCACTGTGCCAGGAACAGCAGAGGGATCCCCATTAATAAACAGTGTACTTTTTTGTAAATTACAAGTAAATAGAAGAAGGAAAAGTTCCCCCAATGCACACCAACTTAAGCAGAAATAAAAAGGCACCCATTCCTTTAGGCTGGCACTGGGACTGGATTTCAGGTTTCAGTTGCTTCGTTTCATAGGGCACAATTTATAAAAATGTTACCAGGGCCATGCTGCGAGAGATGCAAAATAAGAAAAGCATGAACTATGCCCCCAAAATGCTTTATATTAGGGTTGGAAAATCATAATATGAATTCAAAATAGAAACTTAGGGGGCTGGGGTTGTAGCTCATGGGTAGAGCACTTGCCTAGCATGTGTGAGGATCTGGGTTTGATCCTCAGCACCACATAAAAATAAATGAATAAAATAAAGGTATTTTGTTCATCTACAACTAAAAATATTTTAAAGAAAGAAAGAAAAAGAAACTTAGGAGCCAAATATCCACTGATTTCACTGAACATATTTTGAGACTCTTCTAAATATGGAGTGCTAATTACCAGAGAGATGGAGACAGTGATTTTAGAGGAAGAGAAATGGAGGCTTTGGGATCACCCTAGAAGAAGTGGGACTCAAACAAGCCTAGAGAGACATCCATACCCTTAAGAACAGTGTAAGTTATGAGCAGATCTGGGCCAGTGAGAGGCATCTAACTCAGTTGCACTTGGTCATCATTCAATAAACACCTACTCTATAAGAGTTCCTGGGGACTAACCCTAATAATGTGTGTACACATTGAAGGGAACTTGAGTGGATATTGTTATTACCAGAGGTGGCAGACACAGCTGTAGCACACAGAGCCTAGGGGCCACCGTGGAGGGGTTCTTACCTGGGAATCAGAGGCCACAAATGAGCAGTAGGATACATCAATTTGGTCCTGAGTAATAGTTGAAATTTTTGAATTTTTAGACAAACTTTCTTGCAGATTTTTCAATTTTTAAATGATATTTTAGACACATCCAAAATGCTTTTCAATACAGAATTTGGAAACAGGCTAGAATATTCTGCGGAATACAGCTATATAGTGAGTAGAGAAGGCTTTCAAAGTCATTCCCCTTTTCACGTTTTTTTTTTCATTTTTTAAATTTATTTTTTATTGATTCTTTTTAGTTATTTATAACATTAGGATACACTTTCATATAATCCCAAAAGCATGGAATATAATTTGCTCTAATTCAGTCCCCAGCACATGCCCTCTTCCTTCTGCTCTCTCATCCTGCTTCCCTCTCTCTACTGATCTTTCTACAGTTTATTTATAGTATTTTTTAAGTTAATGTCTTATAAATATACTTGATGTTGAGATTCACTGTGCTGTATTCATGGATGTACATATGAAAGATCAGTCAGATTCATTCCATTCTTCTTCCCTTTTCCTGTCTCTCCTTCCTCTCCCTCAATCCCCTTTGTCTGTTCTACTGATCTTTCCTCTATTTTGATGGAATCCCTCTCTCTTTTATTTCCTTTCTCACTCTCTTTCTTTCTTCCCTGCCCCCAACCCCACTTTGGATTAGATACTATATATCAGAGAAAACGTTCAACCTTTGAGTTTTGGGGACTGGCTTATTTCACTTAGCATGATAGTCTGTGGTTCCATCCATTTATCAGCAGATGCCATGATTCCATTCTTATCTATGGCTGGGTAATACTCCATTTTTTATATATGTCACATCATTTTTAAATAAGGGGGTTTATTTTTAAAAATATCAAAATCCATGGATTTCTGGGTCCTCTGAGAAAACTAAAAGCTCTGAATATTGAACCTATAGTTTGACATGTAATCAAGCCCACTATGGCTGATTGGACTGCACCTGACACACACCAGACCCCAACCCTGCCCTACTCACTGGGCTTTTTCTGAATGTTCCTTCTCCCTCTCACAGGGTACCCTTTAAGAGACTCAGAAAGTTCTAAGTCATAGAACTTTCTTGTTTTCTGATGTGTTCTACAGTTGCCTTAATAAGAGGCAACAGTCTCCCTACCTAGGTAGGGGATCTCTGTTCATTATCCTTTGCATGGCACTTTGGAGCTCATGTAGGACTTCACCGTTTGATCAGATCTTCATAGGCACTGTGATCTGTGTGCAGTATGGACTGCTTCTGAAACCCCCGAGGTGGGTCTTGAAGAACAGAGAGTGTTTTGTTCAGATGAGCCAGCTGAGGTTAAGTGGTGTGCCCAAGAGAACCCCTAAGCATCAGTGCCCAACCCAGACCTTGCTGCTCAGCAGTCTCTCCCCCAGCTGCAAGCTGGGGAGGCAGAGTTTTTCAAGGTTCAGGTATCTTTGGACCCTGGTGTCACTGACTTCCTCGTGGGAAAGGAGGGCAGATTTGGAGGAGCTTCTGAATCAATGTGGAAGGTAAAAAATGACTTTCTGTGATTTCTCAGTGAGAAAGCAGAACTGCAAACATATGTAAGAGAAGTAAACTGTGAGAGAAACGGGGCCAAAGCCCAGGACTGAGGAGTGTATGAGGTTTTGTGGAACCTTCTTATTTAGGAAGGAGGAGGAAGGCCACAACAGGCCACCCAGAACTGTCCAGCATAAATCAAAACGAGGAGTGAGAATTGCTTTTCTGACTCTTTCCCACAGTGGCCCTTGCCTGGAGCCAGAGAAAGTCTCAGCTAAGAATCATCCTCCTCCCCAATACTTTTCCCAGGCTCCTAAATCTCCCCCTCACCCAATCTCAACAGTTTCTGAGAAGAAAGGCTGAGAGGTAGATGGGTAGGGAGCCCAGGAAGCGTCGTCTGCTGCTAGGCACCAACCACAGAGATATTTCAAGCTGGACCAAATTGCTAGGGCCAAGCTTACCTGTCACGCACAGGATAGGCTTGTGTTAAGCCCCACTCTGAGCTCAGTGTCAAGAGATTGAGATGTTCCTGGAAATGTCTCTGAGATAGAAATTAGCATATTAGGTAGTGTTCTTGGGTCAACACCCATGGAAGGGAAGGAGGCAATATAGACCAGAAGGAGAGGCTGGACTGCACTTTGAGAGTGCAAGGAAAACTAAGCTGAGCCCAGAGGAGACACTGGAGCTAGAACAACCCCCTTCAAAGACATCCTGAGCTGGAGCCAGGGAGTGGGCCTTCAGACTCCTGCAATGATCAGTCATTGGTAGCAGGCTATCCTTGGAATGGAGTGTCATGTTGGGCAAGATGACTTTCTTCACTAGACAAAATTCCTCAGGTAGACCGACAGCTGAAAGTAGCAATGGGGAAAGATCTTTCCATAGGACGATCTTGGGCAGCACATCACCATATCCACCTCACAGTATTATACTAAGTAAGTTTTTTATGTAGACTAACCCATTGAATTCTCCTGACAACCTGTGATAGAGGTCATTATTATTGCTGCTTTACAGACGTAAAAACTAAGGTTAAGTTTTTTTCAAGTGAGGAGTAGAACCAAAATTTGAAACTAAAGTCTATGCATTGTCTATGTTGTGAAGGTGAGGAGAAAGAAGAAGAAGAGGAAGAGGAGGAGGAGGAGGAAGAAAGGAAAGATGAGAGGGAAGAATGAAACAAAGGAAGAGGAAGGAGAGGGTTGTACATATAGTGTTGCAGGCAGCCCATGACCATAGCTACAAGCCATAGAAGCCCCACAGCAAGTAAAGAATCATATCCCCAGGTCAGTCTTGGGTCGGTCAAGCCCATTGAGTCACCTAAGGCAAGTTCACTATAGCTCTGAGGTAGGTGGGCAAAGAAAAAACGCAGCATACCACCCCCAAATCTCCAAATCTCCCACTAGTCATCTGAAAAACAAGGGAGTTATGAGTTATAAAACTTCCAAGCAAGGAAAATGTGATTATGTCATTCCATAAAATTGCTGCTGGGCTTTACAACTGAAAGATGCTGCCCAGGTTTTCCCTAAGCCTTTTGATGATCTACAGAACCCTTGGGAGACAAACCCCATCCAAAACTTAGCAAATAAGAAGTTATCTATTTACTCAACATTAGCTCCATTGTTGTCATGGAAAATGGGGTGTAGCATCTGTTCTCTGAACTTGTAAATCTTCACCAACTCTGAATTTCTGTCCAGTGCAGAAATAACTTTCTGCTCTGTGTTGTATTTATTACATTGTTCAACGTTTATTGAGTATGTATCAAGAGTTTAGAGGTACTATAAAGGATGAGGAAATGTATATAACTGTAAATTAAGAAGAAGATGAGGGAAAATTCAAAGGGTAAATTGGGTTTACAGAAAATCTAAATGTCAGTCTAAGAGGTTTAAGGGTTTTTTTATAGGAATGGAACAAATGGATATTTGAGACAAGAATGTGGTACATCTAGATGTGCTTTAGAAAAAAATTTAATGAAATGGGGCAGGTACAAGAATGGAGAGAAGAGCTAGAAGACCAATGTGTAGACAACTGAGAGGTGGACAGCAGGTCCACAGAAGAAGCCCTGGTATGAAGACTATGAAACAAATGTCATAAATATGAAGCAGGTGAAATCAGCAAAATATGGTTGACAAATGGCCATGGTTGACTAATTACAGAAAAGAATCAAAGCGTAGATTGTTTAGAACTTGAGATATGTGGGGAAACAAGAGGGAAGACAGCAGAGTAAAAAAGGCAGAAGGAGTAAGAAGGAAAAGAGAATTTGTTTGCCAGGGACTTTGTTTGTTTTGGAATTTGTTTGTTTTGGAATTTGTTTGTGGAATTTGAGAAGAACATTGCACATCCAAGGGGCAGTGCCTAGCAGTTAGCTACAAGCGTCATATACTTAAGAAACAACAGCAGAAGCCTTTGAGATGGATGCAGATGTCAAGTTTCAAATGCTGTTAAACCCACATAGCCAGACTTTCTTAAAAGTTGCATTTACCACAGTCCCCCTGCCCTTAGTTTCTCTTAAATTCATTCACTTGACAGATAATTATTACATGTTTTTTTCTGTGGTAATTCTGAACTTCAGAGATTGAAAAACAATTTTGAAAACCTAATGTATAATCTTTGCTCCAAATGATAATCATCATTATAACCATAAGAGCAGTGACCATTTGCTGCTCACCTTTATTTTATTCAAGGCACCAGGTTTAAATGAGACATGTACTATTTCATTTCATCTTTATAACAATATGAAAAGTTAGGTATTATTATTTTACCCATTTTGTGGAAAATTAAAGCTAAGGAAAGTTATCTATTTACTCAAGGTTACATATGGCACATTATCAAGGAGCCTAGATTCAAATATTCAACTCCAAAGCCCCTTCTGTAACCTTTAGACTATTTAGTAAGATAAAAATACACATTCTAAAAAATGTTAAGGGGATCTAACATGGCCGCCGGCGAGGAAGCAG
Organism: Spermophilus citellus; assembly: GCF_964194105.1. Lineage (NCBI taxonomy): Eukaryota > Metazoa > Chordata > Mammalia > Rodentia > Sciuridae > Spermophilus > Spermophilus citellus. The sequence continues at coordinate 181,846,519 of NC_138183.1, forward strand.
CGATTCCAATGTCTCCACATTAACGGGATCAGAAAGACCCATTGGAACAGCGGCAGTCTACCTACTGAGGAACTTCTAGCAAAATTCCGTTAAGAGGGGACCTGCCGGGAATTGGTAGGTTTATTAGAAGTGTCAGTTTGTCCCAGACAAGTGGATCTTGGCCGGCCACGCGGGCGCGGAGGTCCAGTCCCGCAGCCACCAGCCGCTTCTGCAAGCGGCCAGCGGCCCAGAGCGGCGCGGCCCGCCCGAACCCGCAGACGGCACCCGCCATACCGCCGTCCCGGGGAGGCCCTGCTCTCGCTCTGCGAACGGCCACCACGCCTGCCAGGCTCGTAGCGGCCCGGCCCAGCGAGAAGTGTCCCCGCCTGGCCCAGCAGACAGCCCGTGCCCTCCCGGCTCTACTAACAGCCCCGCCCACCCGGCGAACGGCTCCCCCCCCCCAGACAGCATGAAGGGAATCTAACCAACCCTTTACGAAATAGCGAACTGGGAACTAAAACCAGAGATTGTGTCAGACCAGAGACAAGCCAGTTCCACCCCTCCCTTCGGACATTCCGGCAAGGAGCCAGGGGCCCGCCATAGCAGAGAGGGGAAGTCACCAAAGTTCGGCTAAAGAGATTCCTTCCCAGCGGAATCTACTTTAGCAGGTGTGTGACTCCCACCCACACCAGATACAAACAACCGGGAAACTTCAAAATCTCTCCGTGGGCGTGACCGTAAGGGCCAAAGGACTCTCGACCCCCAACTCCCCCTACTGCCAGTGACGAGGGCGTGACTTTAGGGGCAGAGGGAAGCAGAGAAGACTCCCCACCCCCAAATCCCCCAACCTCGAACTGAGAAGGTGTGACGGTAGGGGCGGAGGGAAACAGAGAACACTCCAGACCCCCAACTCCTCCCACCACCAGCACTGTGGTTGTGACTGTAGGGGCTGAGGGAAGTAGAGGGGATCCTCAACCCCCAACTCCTATTACCACCAGCAGCGACACCAATGGTCTTAGCTGCCAGATTCCAAAGGTGTGCCCATGAAAGGGGTCCGGAAAAATTAAACAATTGACTCCCAGACCACAGCTCCACAGCACTGGGGCTTAGATGAATGACAGTGAGAGTGCTCAGTAGTTAGGGAAATAGAGCACTCGGTGGGGCTGAAAGTGTAACCAAATCATTGGGGAACTGCCTCCGGTGAGCAGGACCTGGCTGGCTGGCAGGAGGAAGGGGAGGAGGGGCCATAGAAGTGAAACGGCTCTGGAACAACAGGATTGAGAGACTCCCAGGAACCGCCTTACAGGGATTGCTGTTGACACATTGAGGGCAAAACTCAGCCCGGAGGGCACAGCTTTGCCTACAGGAAGAGAAGAAAATGGATCTCTAAGACCTAATTTTATTTCCTATTTCATTTTAATTTTTTCTCTCCCTTTTCCCTCTCTCTCCCCCCTTCCAAGTTTTACTGCTCTTTCCATTCTCTTCTATGCTATCTATCTCCCTCTCCTTCTTTCTTTTCAAGAGCACCTACCTTCCCCTTCCCCCCAACTTTCATCCCAAGCATTACGTCCTCCATTTCGAGTAACTGTCTAAATACAAATAGGTGTGTGCCCTCCCCCTGCGCCTGCAAGGTAGCCGGACCTGCAACCCACCAGCAGGTCAGGCCCAGCAACCTGGGAGTGGCAGAGCCACCCCACGCGCCTGCAAGATAGGCGCACCTGCTACCAACCAGCAGAACAGGCCCAGCGGTCTGCCGATGTGGTAGGCACATTGCCCCAATTGGAGGAGGAGCAGAGCCCCTGCCCGCGCCTGCGCGGGAGACTTTGCAACTATACAAGAGTAATACAAATATATAGGGGGAAAATTCAACAACACAACAGTCTCAGTAAGCAGAAAGAAACGCGAACAGTATGAAGAGACAAGGAAAGAAAGGACCACAAGCAATGCAGGTCAACTCAACGTTAGAAGAGGTAATATCTGCAGCAGATGGAATATCAGATAAAGAATTCAGAAGATACATGCTTCAGATTATCTGGAGTCTCAAGGAAGACATTAGACAGCAAAATCAGACAGTGAAAGATCTCTTCAACAATGAAATGCATAAACAAATCCAGGAAGCAAAAGATCAACTATACAGGGAGATAGAGGTTATAAAAAACAAACAAACAGAAATCCTAGAAAGGCAGGAAGCAATAAACCAACTTAAAAACTCAATTGAGAATACTACCAGCAGAGTAGAACAGTTAGAAGATAGAACATCAGACAATGAAGACAAAGTATTTCAACTTGAAAAGAACATAGACAGCTCAGCAAGACTGTTAAGAAACCATGAGCAGAACATCCAATAAATATGGGATAACATTAAAAGACCAAACTTAAGAGTCATTGGGATACAGGAAGGCACAGAGCTCCAAACCAAAGGAATAAACAATCTATTAAATGAAATAATTCGAGAAAACTTCCCAGACTTGAAGAACGAGACAGAATCCTAAATCCTAGAAGCCTACAGGATGCCGAATGTGCATAATCATAAGAGATCCACACCTAGACACATTATAATGAAGATGCCCAACATACAGAATAAGAAGAGAATTTTAAAAGCTACAAGAGAAAGGAAGCAGATCACATTTAGGGGTAAACCAATCAGGATAACAGCTGATCTCTCAACACAGACTTTGAAAACTAGAAGATCCTGGAATAACATATTTCAAACACTGAAAGAAAATGGGTTCCAACCAAGAATTGTGTATCCAACAAAATTAAACTTCAAGATGGAAGATGAAATTAAAACCTTCCACGATAAACAAAAGTTAAAAGAATTTGCAGCTAGAAAACCATCTCTCCAAAAAATCCTCAGCAAAACATTACAGGAAGAGGAAATGGAAAATAACAATGAAAACCAACAGTGGGAGGTAAGACAGTAAAGGGGGAAAAATAATCAAAGAGGAAAACAAACCATATTCAGTAACATAAATAAACAAATATGGCTGGAAGGATAACCCATATCTCAATAATAACCCTAAATGTTAATGGCTTAAACTCACCAATTAAGAGACACAGGCTAGTAGAATGGATCACAAAACATGACCCAACAATATGCTGCCTACAGGAGACGCATTTGATAGGAAAAGACATACATAGACTGAAGGTGAAAGGTTGGGAAAAATCATATCACTCATATGGACTTCGGAAACAAGCAGGAGTGTCCATACTCATATCAAATAAAATAGATTTTAAGCCAAAGTTAATCAAAAGGGATAAAGAGGGACACTACATACTGCTCAAGGGAACCATACACCAACAAGACATAACAATCATAAATATATATGCCCCCAAAAATGGTGCAGCTATGTTCATCAAACAAACTCTTCTCAAGTTCAAGAGTCTAATAGACCACCATACAATAATCATGGGAGACTTCAACACACCTCTCTCACCACTGGACAGATCTTCCAAACAAAAGTTGAATAAGGAAACTATAGAACTCAATAACACAATTAACAACCTAGACTTAATTGACATATATAGAATATACCACCCAACATCAAGCAGTTACACTTTTTTCTCAGCAGCACATGGATCCTTCTCAAAAATAGATCATATATTATGTCACAGGGCAACTCTTAGACAAAATAAAGGAGTAGAGATAATACCATGCATCTTATCTGACCATAATGGAATGAAACTGAAAATCAATGATAAAAGAAGGAAGGAAAAATCATGCATCACTTGGAGAATGAACAATAGGTTACTGAATGATCAATGGGTTATAGAAGACATTAAGGAGGAAATTAAAAAATTCTTAGAGATAAATTAAAACACAGACACAACATATCGGAATCTATGGGACACATTGAAAGCAGTTCTAAGAGGAAAATTCATTGCATGGAGTTCATTCCTTAAAAAAAGAAAAAACCAACAAATAAATGATCTCATACTTCATCTCAAAATCCTAGAAAAAGAAGAGCAAAATAACAGCAAAAGTAGTAGAAGGCAAGAAATAATTAAAATCAGAGCTGAAATTAATGAAATCAAAACAAAAGAAACAATTGAAAAAATTGATAAAACTAAAAGTTGGTTCTTTGAAAAAATAAATAAGATCGACAAACTCTTAGCCATGCTAACGAAGAGAAGAAGAGAGAGAACTCAAATTACTAGCATACAGGATGAAAAAGGCAATATCACAACAGACACTTCAGAAATACAGAAGATAATCAGAAATTATTTTGAATCCTTATACTCCAATAAAATAGAAGATAGTGAAGGCATCGAGAAATTTCTTAAGTCATATGATCTGCCCAGATTGAGACAGGAGGATATAGACAACCTAAACAGACCAATATCAATTGAGGAAATAGAAGAAACCATCAAAAGATTACCAACTAAGAAAAGCCCAGGACCGGATGGGTATACAGCAGAGTTTTACAAAACCTTTAAAGAGGAACTAATACCAATACTTTTCAAGCTATTTCAGGAAATAGAAAAAGAGGGAGAACTTCCAAATTCATTCTACGAGGCCAACATCACCCTGATTCCTAAACCAGACAAAGATACTTCAAAAAAAGAAAACTACAGACCTATATCTCTAATGAACCTAGACGCAAAAATCCTCAATAAAATTCTGGCAAATCAGATACAAAATCATATCAAAAAAATTGTACACCATGATCAAGTAGGATTCATCCCTGGGATGCAAGGCTGGTTCAATATACGGAAATCAATAAATGTTATCCACCACATCAATAGACTTAAAAATAAGAACCATATGATCATCTCGATAGATGCGGAAAAAGCATTCGACAAAGTACAGCATCCCTTTTTGTTCAAAACTCTCGAAAAAATAGGGATAACAGGAACATACCTCAACATTGTAAAAGCAATCTACGCTAAGCCCCAGGCTAGCATCATTCTGAATGGAGAAAAATTGAAGGCATTCCCTCTAAAATCTGGAACAAGACAGGGATGCCCTCTCTCACCACTTCTGTTCAACATAGTTCTCGAAACACTGGCCAGAGCAATTAGACAGATGAAAGAAATTAAAGGCATAAAAATAGGAAAAGAAGAACTTAAACTATCACTATTTGCAGATGACATGATTCTATACCTAGCAGACCCAAAAGGGTCTACAAAGAAACTATTAGAGCTAATAAATGAATTCAGCAAAGTGGCAGGATATAAAATCAACATGCATAAATCAAAGGCATTCCTGTATATCAGCGACAAACCCTCTGAAATGGAAATGAGGACAACCACTCCATTCACAATGTCCTCAAAAAAAAATAAAATACTTGGGAATCAACCTAACAAAAGAGGTAAAAGACTTATACAATGAAAACTACAGAACCCTAAAGAGAGAAATTGAAGAAGATCTTAGAAGATGGAAAAATATACCCTGTTCATGGATAGGCAGAACTAACATCATCAAAATGGCGATATTACCAAAAGTTCTCTATAGGTTTAATGCAATGCCAATCAAAATCCCAATGGCATTTCTTGTAGAAATAAAGAAAGCAATCATGAAATTCATATGGAAAAACAAAAGACCCAGAATAGCAAAAACAATGCTAAGCAGGAAGTGTGAATCAGGTGGTATAGCAATACCAGACTTCAAACTATACTACAGAGCAATAGTAACAAAAACAGCATGGTACTGGTACCAAAACAGGCGGGTGGACCAATGGTACAGAATAGACGACACAGAAACCAACCCACAAAACTACAACTTTCTTATATTTGATAAAGGGGCTAAAAGCATGCAATGGAGGAAGGATAGCATCTTCAACAAATGGTGCTGGGAAAACTGGAAATCCATATGCAACAAAATGAAACTGAATCCCTTTCTCTCGCCATGCACAAAAGTTAACTCAAAATGGATCAAGGAGCTTGATATCAAACCAGAGACAAGGCATCTGATAGAAGAAAAAGTTGGCTACGACCTACACACTGTGGGGTTGGGCTCCAAATTCCTCAGTAGGACACCCATAGCACAAGAATTAATATCTAGAATCAACAAATGGGACTTGCTCAAACTAAAAAGTTTTTTCTCAGCAAAAGAAACAATAAGAGAGGTAAATAGGGAGCCTACATCATGGGAACAAATCTTTACTCCTCACACTTCAGATAGAGCCCTAATACCAAGAGTATATAAAGAACTCAAAAAATTAGACAATAAGATAACAAATAACCCAGTCAACAAATGGGCCAAGGACCTAAACAGACACTTCTCAGAGGAGGACATACAATCAATCAACAAGTACATGAAAAAATGCTCAACGTCTCTAGCAGTCAGAGAAATGCAAATCAAAACCACCCTAAGATACCACCTCACCCCAGTAAGATTGGCAGCCATTATGAAGTCAAACAACAACAAGTGCTGGCGAGGATGTGGGGAAAAGTGTACACTTGTACATTGTTGGTGGGACTGCAAATTGGTGCAACCAATTTGGAAAGCAGTATGGAGATTTCTTGGAAAGCTGGGAATGGAACCACCATTTGATCCAGCTATTCCCCTTCTGGGTCTATTCCCTAAAGACCTAAAAAGAGCATGCTACAGGGACACTGCTACATCGATGTTCATAGCAGTACAATTCACAATAGCAAGACTGTGGAAGCAACCTAGATGCCCTTTAATAGACGAATGGATTAAAAAAATGTGGCATTTATACACAATGGAGTATTACTCTGCATTAAAAAATGACAAAATGATAGAATTTGGAGGGAAATGGATGGCATTAGAGTAGATTATGCTAAGTGAAGCTAGCCAATCCCTAAAAAACAAATGCTAAATGTCTTCTTTGATATAAGGAGATTAACTAAGAACAGAGTAGGGAAGAAGAGCATGAGAAGATGACTAACATTAAACAGGGATGAGAGGTGGGAGGGACAGGGAGAGAAAAGGGAAATTGCTTGGAAATGGAAGGAGACCCTTACGGTTATACAAAATTACATACAAGAGGAAGTGAGAGGAAAGTTAAAAATAATACAAGGGGGAGAAATGAATTACAGTAGAGGGGGTAGAGAGAGAAGAGGGGAGGGGAGGGGAGGGGGGATAGTAGAGGATAGGAAAGGCAGCAAAATACAACAGACATGAGTATGTCAATATGTAAATCAGTGGAAGTGTAACTGATGTGACTCTGCAATCTGTTTACGGGGTAAAAATGGGAGTTCATAACCCACTTGAATCAAAGTGAGAAATATGATATATCAAGAACTATGTAATGTTTTGAACAACCGATTAAAAAAAAGAACTATGTAATGTTTTGAACGACCAACAATAAAAAAAGAAAAATAAATAAAAAAAGAAAAAAAAATTCTGATGGCAAAAAAAAAAATATTAAACTACATGAGATGTGGCTCAGACTCAAACTGATAGACAGTGTAGCTGGATGGAAGTATCTTTATTTCAGAGGAATGATGATACTTCTTTGGAGACATAGTATTCTCATTCTATTAATAAAAATAAACAATATCTAAGACAAAAAAATAAAAATAAAAATAAAAAATGTTAAAATGATGTATTACTCCATTTCCCAATGGAACCCACCTGAGGCTGAGTTATGTATAAAGAAAATAGGATTATTCATCTCTTTTAGTTTGGGACATTTAAGGGCATGGTTCTGGCATCAGCTCAGCTTGGTGAGGACCCCATGACAGTTGGCCTTACAATAATAGGATCATGTGTGGAAGGGAGGGATCACATGAAGAAACAGGAAGCCACAGAGAGTGTAGAGGGACCAGCCTTAGTTTGTTTTATAATTCACTCTTATAAACACTGAGATCCCAAAAGAACTACTTCAATCTCCTCAGAGGAGAGTATCCCCAGTGACCCAAGAACTTCCCACTAGGCCCCACCTTTAAAGATTCCACCCCCTCTACATTGCCACACTGGAGATCAATCCTCCAACACATGAACCCTTGGGAGACAAACCCCATCCAAAACTTAGCAAATAAGAACTGAAATGTTGTAACCATCCAATGTTTAAGTAGCACCTTGTGCAGGTCTTGGCATCCAGTAGGTAATTAATAAACATTTGTGGAAGGCAGGCAGGTGACAGAAGTGTGTAATGGATATAACAAGTGTTAACTGTTCAGGGGGAAAAGAAAATGCATTATATTTTAATGGAGGGTTTGTGCTTTTGGAAAATGGGGAGAAGGACCTTCCAGGAAGGAGAAATATAGAAGTCAAGAGGGATATATGGTAGGTGCATCTGGGGAGAGTCTGGGGAGACTGAGGAAACCACTGGCCAGAAGATGCAACTATATTCAGCTGTATATACAGAGATAAGTTTCAGAAGATATGTTGGGTTCAGGTCATTAAAGAGTTAGATGTTTTTTACTTTATGCTATAGATAGAAGACACTAAAGGTCTCTGAGTCTGGAAATGCCGCAATGATAGTTTTTGGTACACTGAATCTGACATTGGTTGGCAAGGAGAGATTAGAAGGAAGAAAGTATGAGGGGCAAGCAGTCTGTGAAGCTATTGCAACAAACCAACCATTCCACCATAAGATTGAAGATGGACAACAGGTGGAGGTGAGGCATCCCCTCAGAGGGGATGCAGCAGAATGCCCTTGGACACTTCCAGGGTGGGAAGGCACTTCACCATCCTAGGGTTGTAGGGACAATGTCCTGGAGTACCTGAGGTCCTCAGTTTAATTTCATGTCACTCACTGTCCCCTCAGCAGATAGAAAGATTCTGAGAGAACCAAAATAAGGAAGCTTTGATTAGGAGAGATGGTAGAAAAATGCTCAGAGTTCCAGCCCTCAGAGGCAGTATAAGGACACAAGCTCCTGCCAGAAGAGCTGCCAAGATGAGGTCAGAGGTGGGCTACAGAGAGGGTGATCCTGAGGCGGGATATGACTTTACCAGGAACACAGGTGCTTTCACCCAGTGGAAGGGGGAAGGAGATGGAGCCCTGAACCAGGAACCAAAGCCTGATTAGAAGTTTGCCCTGCCACATACACAAGCAAAATCACCTTGGTGAGATAACCAATGTGAAAACATCCAGCCCAGTGCCTGGCACATGACTGATACCTAACAAATATGAGTAGATCATTAAGCTCTTGAGCTTCAGTTTGCTCACCTGTAAAACAGTTAACAGTCTCAGACATTTCTACCTGCCCAAGCCATTGGGAGGGTCAGATGGGGTGTGGGCTGTGAACACTGTCCACAGAGGTCACGGACCAATGTAAGAGGGGGACATCATGATTTCCATGGGTCTGTTGCACTCTCCATAACCCTCTTTCCAGAAGTAGAGAAGTGTTTTTTGATATTGCTACAATTCTACCAAAAGGCAGCACCAGCCCTTATGCACTCTCACCCCTGGAGAGAGAGAACCAAGGTGAGAAGATACCATGGACCCTTTGGGTACTGGATCATAAACTATTTCAGGTCAAGAATGGATCTTCATTTCCTTATTCCTGGTGCACTCAACATTGTCACTCCATAGATTAATCTAAACCCTGTGGGTACCATGCTTGGGACCAACCAGGATATTCATAGCTTGAAGCTGGTCCTATGTTGTGGTCCAAAGCCAGGTTCCAGTGGAGGGATAGTAAGCTAATCTATAAACAATTTTACTGACACTCTGATAGGTTGTTGTTGGCCTGATTTCACTGTCTGATTTCTGCCTGACTTTCCATTCTTTCCTTTCATGTAAGCTATACCTCCTAGTTCTTACCCCTACATATTACATCCCCCACCTCTACCCTGTGTCTTTTTATTCTTATTGGTGCGTTACAATTTTACATAATAGTGGGATTCATTATACCATATTTGTACATGTACATAACAATTTGCTCAGTCTCCTTCCCCAGTACTTCCCTTCCCCCCCTCCCCCAATCCATTTACTCTAGTCTCATCTCTCCTCTATTATTATTGTTGTTATTATTATCATTTAAATTAGTGCATTATCATTTATATATATGTATATGTGTATATATGCACACACATATATGTGGAATTCAATGTGGTATATTTGTACATGAACCTAGCATAATCTGGCATATTTTATTCCCCAGTACTTCCCCATGCCCTCCCTTCCTCTGCCTCTCTCAATCTCCTTCCTCCACTCTATTGGTCTCCTTTCTATTTCTGTGAGATTACTCCTTTTTATTCCTTCCCCCCACTCTCTAGTTTCCATATATGAGGGGAAATATTCAACACTTCACTGACTCTGGCTTATTTCACTCAGCATGATGTTCTCCAGCTCCATCAATTTATCAGAAAATGCCATAATTTCATTCCTTATAGCTGAATAAAATTCCATTGTTTATAAATGGAAAATTCCATTTTCTCTATCTGATTGCCCGTCGATGGGCATCTAGGCTGGTTCTGTAACTTGGCTATTGTGAATTGCATTGTTATAAACATGTCTATTCTATGTCTTAACTTGCTTTGCGATAACTGATCACCCCCCACCTGCATCCTCACAATCCCCCCTTGTCCAGGGTCTGGTATATGTGCCCCCTCACCCACAAAATCCTTACCTATGAGGGGTAAATCTCCCATCTCTTAAACTCTGCAGCCCTTTGTGCTGGTCTAGTGCAGTCAGGACTCCCTCCCAAAGTCATCATTGTTAACATCCACATTCCATCTCTCTTTCAGCCCTATAATTCTTTAAAGGCTGAGTTCATACATACTTGTTTTTGTAGATGAGCAAACTGAAGCTCCTTCCCCCAGAACATGGCACAGTATCTTAGGCAAAGTACATGTTTCATAAATATGTGTTAAGTGAACAAACAAAAGAACATCCATTCTAATCATATAATAATATTTATCATCACTATCAGTTTCATCCTCATTTGTTAATTTACAGTATGAAACCTTGAACCTGCACTAATACATGGACCTCCCCCAGGTCCATGTGTTTGCAAAACACAAAAGGTAATCCCAATACAGCTCCATATCTTCCTGGTTTCATGTGAAACAGTGATCCTAGGAGACATAACAAGGAGCTCTGTTCTTTGCAAGTCGGATTTATCAGAGCCCAGGAGCAGGCCAGGGAGCACTTACATTGGTCTCTAAACCCAGAACTGCAGCCGCAGCTGAACACTTGTTTTTCATTTTCTCCTTTCCTTATGTCCTTCCCTTCCTTTCTCGCCCTCCCCCACCAAGTCTCAGGCTGAGAGCATCTGTTTAGTTTCTTTGAGGAAGAGTGACTAGATGTGGTTTCCCTCCAGCTGTTTCTGAAGCCCCCACCCCAAACCTCAGAATGCAGGGCAGGTGTCTTTCTGTCATTTCGCTTCAGTGGGATTTCTCATCAGCCTGACAGAAAGGAACAGCCACCTGCAGTTGAATGAGGCCTTATTCCAGACAAGCAGTTTCAGCCCCTGCAAAGTCAGCAGGCATGCAGTTGTCAAGCCTGACATGCTGGGGCATGGAAATGAGCACTTTGTCACAGGAGGCTCTGGCCCTGATTGATGGCACCTGCTGTGTTTTTCAGGCTGTGGTAGTGACTGATGGAGAACGCATACTGGGCTTGGGAGACCTGGGCTGCTACGGCATGGGCATCCCTGTGGGCAAGCTGGCCCTGTACACCGCGTGTGGAGGGGTGAACCCACAGCAGTGCCTCCCAGTCCTGCTGGACGTCGGCACCAACAACGAGGTAACGGGCTATCCAGGCCAGGAGCTTGGGGGCCAGAAGGGCACAGAAGGTGGATGTGGGGGGTGCCTTTGCAGGGTGATTCTATCTACATAGCAATGGGCCATTTCTTTCACACCCCCTCCCTTGACCAGGGCCCTCTCCCTACACAGTTGTGGAGTAGAGGAACTTCCTTCTCCCTAGTTACCAACTCCACTTCTCTCAGCCCTCTTCCACTTCTGGGTCCCTTTGCTCCTTCCTTTACCTCTGTGAAGACTTCTGTGCTCTGCTTGGGTTTTCTTTCATCCCTTACCTCCATGATTCTACCCTTTGTATTCCCCATGAGGCCACTCTCTAACCTACTGGTTGAGAGAGCAGCCCATGGAGTTGAAAGTAGGTGTGGTTTCCAGCATTTTCAAATTAAGCTGCCTCAGGAGAAGGATTAAAATTGAAAGCACCATCTCCAAGGGTTGAAATGCCTGAACCAGGCAAATGAGTGTTCTGCAAGCAAACCAGTGAAAGAAACTGAGCCAAGCTGAGGGTGAGGTTTACCCACAGGATTCCAGGTGGTTTGGGATTGAAGGAATTCAAACCCCACCAAGCATTTGTCTGCTCGGGGCACAGTAGGACATGGTATTTGTACATGTCTGTGATTCTCAGCCCTATGTCTGTGTCATAAAACATGAAAAAGGCACCCAAAAATTCCTCATCAGAGACATTTATTACCAAGTCTGAGACTGGTGTATATTCACTTTTTAAAATTAAAATCCAGTGGGATAGGGTGATGCACACTTATAAATCCAGCTACTCAGGACCCAGCAACAGTGTGTTGAGTCAGGAAGACCCTAAGTCAGGAGGACCCTGGGCACTTAGCAAGACCCTGACTCAAAATTTAAAAACTACAAAGGGCTGAGGCAGGGTGGCTTAATGGTAGAACATTCCCCTAGCCTGTGCAATTCCCAGTACTATGAATAAATTATATTAATTAATTAATTAAAATTAAAATACAGAAAAGCATTAGAAAATGAAATATGAGTCATATGATCAGTGCTAATCATTTTTTAGATTTTTGGTATATTTCCTTCCAGTCTTTTTTTTCCCCCTAAAAGCACTTATAAAACCAAATTTGGGGTTATATTGCAGGTACAGTTTTTGTATCTGCCCTTTTGAAGCTTAAAGCATGAAAGAGTTTTCTCTCCGGTCATTAACCACTATTCCACAATGTCACTTGAAAAGCTGACTTATATATCTTTATGTAAGAAATCCCCCCACCATTGAATATTTACTTAATTCCTAAGTTTTCTGCAGAGATAAGTTGTGCTGATACCCATTTTTTTTTTCATGTCAGTCTTTGTCCCCATCGGTGATTCTTTTCTCTTAGGATAAATTTCTAGAAACAAAATGTTGTGGCAAATAAAATTGTCACTTTTTAGATTCTTGATTCATATTGTCAAAAAAAAAAGATAACACATATGCTTTCTTCAGTGATCTCTCTTCAGAGAGAGACTTTGCTTCTCTAGAAATCATGTTCCCATTTCTAAACATGAATGAGTACTGTAGCTCCTGGAAAGAACAATGCTTCATCAGGTTTTATCCACAGATACCATCAAAGAAGGGAGCACCCGGCCGACCTTGCTTAAGAGCTGGGAAATCATGGAGGTGGGATGAGAAGAGGGAGGGCAAGGGGCATGGGAAAAGGACTGGACTGAGAAGCCAGGACCCTGATCCTGGTACAACTGATGAGCCAGGTAAGTCACAGTACGTCTGTAGACCTGATCCCTTCCCAGAGCACTGAGGACCTAGGTGTTGGTTAGCTCTAGCAGATTTATTGGGATTCTTTGTTGTTGAAGGTTCAGCATCCAGCAACAGTGTGTTGAAGTTCAAGGCTGACCCCAACTTGTAACAAACCCACCAGAAACAAGAAGCCTGTCATAATCAGAGACCATACCTTTATACCCAATTTAAGTCTTATAATAACCCCATGAGCAGGGCATCTGTCATCTACCCTCTTTTTCCAGTTGAGGAACCTGAGGCCTGTAGAGTTTAATTTGCTCAAAAGATACTTGAAGTCACAAAACTAGAATTCTAACTAGAGCCTATGTTCCTCTTCCCATACCATACTCCTGCCTGGGTTTCTGTTGCTTTATAAATAAAGATAATCTCTTGACTTTTAGAATTTGTATTACTAAAACTTTTTTTAATTTTTGTTACTAATTTTAGAACATTATTCAATTTTTTCAAAGAAAAAAGAAATGGCATTTCTCCCACAAGCTGCATTCATGTGCCCTTCTAATATCTGCATAGATATACTTATTACCTAGTTGCAATCATAATGTACCTGTGATTTTGTTCTAATTTTTTCAATTAAGATTATTTTATGAACACTCTCTCTCTTTACTTATTTAGTAAACGTTTATTGAGTGTTTAGTAGGTGTCAGGCTCTCTCCTAGGCATGATGGAGATAAATGGCAGCCGGACCTGGATGGAATATTCTACTTGTCAGAGTTTCAACACTGTCACCTAATTGATTATTTTCATGGGTCATGTATTATATCTACTCCGAGTTGGCTTCTCTCCCTGAGAGCTATGCTCAGAACACAAGAATTCAAAGTTGCAAAATTACCAAATTTAGGAAGATGGTGATTTAGCTCTTCAAATGGATTTATTACATCAGCTCCCATACTCCACTTTCTTTTAAAAAAGAATTTTTTTTACAAGATTTTCTCCCCAGAAGTCTTGAATACATCTGTTGCTAGAGAAAGATGGAGCTATAGAAGAGAGAGGGTTGACCTTGCGACTTTTATCTGTCACATCAGGGCAGGGAAGATGCTATTGTGAGTTTTAGTGTCAGAATAACTAGACCATCTGTGTGTATGCCTCTATTAAACTCCTGAGGCAATGGGAGCTTTAATCAGAGTCAAAGAAAACACCCCTCCAGGTTTCCTGTTGAAGGAAAACATCTGCTGTCTACAGCGCTGAAACTGAGTCACTTTTACCTGCCAACAGCAAAGAGGTTTGGAAATATAAACATTTGGAGCCGTGATCCCATAAAAAGGGGACATCCCATGGATCAGTTTCAAGGGGGCAAGGGAAAGGAGCCCCTTTCAGTGTCAGCTATTTGTAAATGAAACAAAATACATGATGGTCACACTGTCCATGAAGGGATCTAAAACACTATCTGATATAACTCCCTTCCCTCATTTTACATAGGAAAAGAGACCCAGAGTGAAAATGGCTCCCCCAAGGACTGGCTCCCAGCCCTGTGCTCCTCCTTCTCCAAGCCAAGGTTCTTCAGGGCAACACCCTGGGACTTGGCTTTACCATGATGCCCCTGAGCCTTGGAGTTCTTCTCCTAGCTGAAGTCTTGGGACTCTATAAATTCACACAAGGAGATGCCATGTGGAACTCCGGAACTCACAACTAGGCATGTCGACAGACACAGGAGCACACCATGAGCAGAGCCTCCTAACCATGCGTTAGAGGCTGAGTGGATTGCTACAGGAGCATAGGGTCATCAGCTAAGCTGGGTGTTGCAAGATTATGATCACTGACACTAATAAACATTCCGCATTCACCTCACAGAGCCATCAGAGAGCGCTCTCTCTCTCTCTCTCTCTCTCTCTCTCTCTCTCTCTCTCTCTGAACACACGTGACCAATGAAGATGTACTTCCTGGGATCTTTGTAGCTTACTCCTGGGCTTCACTGAGCTTCCCAGGAAATTAGCAGTAGGCATAACTGCTACCCCAAAGGAAGGGAGTTATGCCCACAGCATAAACCCAGCCCCACAACCTCCCAGAACCACAGATGCTCTGCAAAACAACTTGGTGTACCTGTTGCTATGCATCATAAATATTTTCTAGACCAGGAAGTGCATCTTACTTCCAACTTAAATCCAACACTCAGAGATATGTCCAGTGAAGAGAAAGAAACAATTTTGTTTTCCATGTCATTCTGTCTCCAAGAAAAACCTTAGGAAGGCAGAGCTAGGCAAACAGCCCAAAGGGCATATTCAACCCTCTAACTCAGAGGAGGAATTCTGGTTCACCTGCTTTGGAAAATGCCCTCACCTAAAAATTGTAATCATTGATTCATTTAGTTCCAAAGGGAACTTGATAACTATCCAAGAGAGAGAAAATATTCAGTTATTCAGTTAATAACAGTTGTAAGGGAACCCCTTCTGGACACCAGAGCTCGGAATGATCCAACCCTGGTAACCTTTCTTTGTCCAGAAATCATGGTTTCTTCTCTGTTGTTCCTGCCAATATTTTGTGACCTTGGACAGCTCATTTAACCTTTCCAAGACTCAGAAATTCATTTGGGGGAAGCTGGACAAAGTGATTTCTAAGACCTTCTCACTTCTTCATTTAGCATCTTCTTAACCCAGCCCTGGGACTCATGCAATTATTATCAATAAATATTTTTTAAAAGCTTTACCCATTTGCTGGCACTGTACAAATCTCTGGGGAGATGCACATGAAGAAGGATGGACTCTTTTCTCAAAGAACTTGCATCATGGGTGACAGGCATTATTGTGCCTTTATAACAGAGAAGAAAAAGAAAGCAGAGAGAAGGTAAACATTTTGCCCAAAGTCACAGGGCTAATTAAATGAAAGAGCATGAATTGAAACTCAAGTCTATCCAATCCAAAGCCCAAATACCTTCACCCCATACTGAGTTACCCAGAGGGAGTACCCTGAGATAAAAACCACCAGGACCAGCAGCACCTTTTCTCTGCTAGATAGTCTCCTAACTAAGATTCCTTCACCCTCTATTGGTAGGGTTATCAGATTTAACAAATAAAAAATACAGGACATCAGTTATACTAAAATTTCAGATAAACAATAATAATTTTAGCATACATATGTTCCATGCAATACTTGAGACATAAACTAAAATTTTTTTTTAATTATTGCCCATGTGAAATTCAAATTTACCTGGGTATCCTGTATTTTACTTGGCAATAATACATGCTCAAAACTTCTCTTCCAAATGCTTACATGAGGAGGTCAGGGGAGGGGAGGACTGCAAAGATGGGTCCAAGCTAGTTAATACTCCTACACCTCACTACTACAGTCGTTCTTGTGTCCAAATCAGGTGGTGAGAACAGGGCAAATGCCAGGTCATCAGGGAGCTCCACTCACTGCTGTTTGGAAAAGCCATGCTCACCTCCTGCTGGAGGACATCAGCTACTTGGCAATGAGGATGTGGGTTTTCCTTTGGTTCTATCCCAGCTTTCTCTGATCCCCATCCTGGTCTATAGGATGTGAAAACCTTAACCCCTGAACCTTTCCAGCCACTACTGAATTCTTCAAGAAAACTAGACAATGGGCAAGGAGCTGCTGCCTAGTTCCATGATCCCCATAACATCAAGTGATGGGGAGGAGCAGGCACTGCCATGATACCCCTTTAGAGTAAGGGTTCCAGTCAGCTTAGCCACCTTCTGGCTCTATGATTTGGGCAGTTTATTTTAACCCTTTAACTCCAAGTTCCGTGTGTGTGAAACAGAAATGAGAATAGGTCAGACTATTATAAGGCTTAGAAGGTTCAAATAAGTAAGTTACTTGAAAGCTCTACACAAACATATATATATATATATATATATACATATATATATATACATACATATGTATATATATATATATATGTATATATATATTAGTATATTATAATATATATAATATATATGTATATATATCTATATACTAATATATATGCATATATATGTCATCTAGTATATAATATTGGTGTCATCTAGTATACATAATATATATTAATATATACATATATGTATATATACTTCAAAATATATATAATATATATGTACATATATGTGTATATTAGTATATATATGTATACATAAATATAGATGCATATCTATAATATTAGTGTCATCTCAATAATGAAATTGTTTCCATTTTGGAGGTCAGTTTTGAAGTATTTGAGGCAGAGAACATTTTATTACAAAAATAAATATAAGGACTTTTAGAAAACCTTTTTAGAGCCACTCATATCTCAATAGTATCTCATTGTGGTTGACTTTTTTTTCTTTTTGGTACCAGGGATTGAACTCAGAGGCACTTAACCATTGACCTATATCCCTATCCTTTTTATTTTTTTATTTTGAGACAGGGTCTCACTAAGTTGCTAAGGCTGGCTTTGAACTTGAGATCCTCCTGCCTCAGCCTCCCAAGTCACCGGGATTACAGGCTTCATAGTGCCTGGCTCATGATTGAGCTTTGATCTTCACTGAGATATAATGAGAAACCTTTGAAAAATCAAAAAATTCTTTCATGCCCCTGGAGAATTTGACTCACCCCAAAAACTGCATATTTGGCACTGAGAAATTCATTTTATGCTCCCTGCGGCATCATGATTCAAATCTGTGACTTGGAAATATTAGAAGTTATAACTTACCATGAATCCTTCTAATCTTTACATGAACTCAAAACATGAATATTTTCTGCAAATACCAGGAGTTGCACTATTTAAAATGATTTCTGTGTTTGTCTTTCTAGGTTCTACATGTGCCTGTGTGGATGTGTTTTTAGATAGTTGTAATCATGATACCTGTATGATTTGGGCAATCTTGTATTGTGCTTTTTCCCTTTAAATAGTCTCATCCACATTTGTCCAGGTGGCTGCAAAGTCTAAAAACCCATTTTAATGACTGCCCAGCTGTCCATGGAGTTGTTACACCATCATTTACTTTATCATTCCTCCTCACTAGGTGTTTACTAAGAGTCCTTTAGATGGTTGCTTTGAAAGAGGCATGTGGAGGGTGAGCACCAAATATGTCCCACCTTTAACCTTTTATTTGTTCCCCACTACACACACACACACACACACACACACACACACACACACACACACCTAACAAGAAAGAGCCCTAACAGTTTCAAGGATCAATCCAGAGAACAAAGAGAATGAGAGAAGGAGGTGAGGATCCACTTTCTAAATGCAGACCTGTGATACTCTAACAAAGTGCTAAACCCACAGATTATATGGACCCAGAACTGGGGATGAAGGATTGTAAAGGCAAATATTTCCTGTTATTTTCTGTCCCTGCACCTTTCCCCACCACCTCCTCCAATGACATCAAAATAGGACAGAAGGAGAGCAGAGGGTTTAAAAACTTGTAAGTCAATCTCTGTTGATGTACCAAAAAGCCACCAAAGCAGCATGGCTGCATGTTGAGACCGTGGACTCAGGGTTTGAATCTTGTCTCTTGTCCTTACTAGTTCAAGGTTTAGGGCAAGTTGCTTAACCACTCTGTATCTTGCTGCTGCATTTGTAACATGAAAGAAAGTAATGAGACCTGTCTCTCAGATCATTTGTAAGAAATTCCTAGAGAAAACAAAAGTAAAGTGGGAGGGCTTCCAAAGTCATAGGAGATAGGCAGGATCTTCAGACTACTAAACAGGTCAGACTCCTATGAAAGGAGAGAAGGAAGGATCTAGAATTGAGTAAGAACAGTTCTGACTGCAGTGCAGCCCAGGGAGAGGAAGTCTGGCCAATTGAAAGTCCCCAAGCAAAGACTGCCTCAGGGGAATCTCGGGTGGGCAGGAATGGCCCATCCCAGCCCTGCACAGTGACCAGTCATTGAGCAGCTTAAGGTTGATACCAAATACCCTCCCTTCAGCAGATTCACCTGTGAGCTTCACTTTTCCAATGGCTGCCATGACTTTAGGCTGCTAATTGCTCTAGACAGAACATGGTACATAGGAACACTATGAAAACTGCAACTGCTGCCATTATTTCATAGCATGTGTTATAATTCACAAAGCTCTTTGTTGTTATTTCACTAAATCATCACAACCATCCTCTGCAGCTAGTATTTCATCCCCACTTGGCAGATGAGAAGGAGGCTCAAAGAGGTCACATGCTTTGCCCAAAGTCACACAGCTTGTGGATGGTAAGGTGAGACTCTACACTAAGCCCCTTGAGGGTAGTAAGGTATCATCCTTATCTTTGCATTCTGCAGTAGCTGCTCAGATGGAGATGAAGATAAAATAACTCCTGTCCTCCTGTGCTGGACTCTTATTTTTGGTGATCCAAATACAAAAATAGGTAATTTCAGAAGACCATAATTCATGGAATTACTTCACATTCCCCAAACACACCAGGTACTTTCTTTATTCTTATGCTCCAGCCCCCAACCTTTCTTTGTGCCAACACCTCTGCCTAGAGGGCCCAGCCCACCTGCTGAAACCTGCCAGTCTTTCAGTGCCTGACAATTTTCTCTGTAACACAACCCCACATCCAACAGCCAAGGCAAATTACCACACTCCTCTGTGCTTCCATGTGCCTCACTTTGTTCCAAACACTGTCTCCCTACCCTGCAGTAGAGTTAGTTTACCTGCAATAGACTGAGCACCCTGAAGGCAGCAACCATTTCTCACTCACCTCCAAAACCCTCTGGGGGCCCCTCATCAGCAGTAGTAGAAGATCAATAAGTGTGTCATCTTTATTATATGAAGTTGCAAACATTTTAATGAAGTTCTTTGTTTAGTTTTGAACTTTGTATTTTGAAATAATGTGGATTAACATGCTGTTTCAGCATGTGAATAAAAGAATAAGAGAGATCCTGTATACTCTTTATCTAGTTCCCCCAATGGTAACATCTTACATAGCTCTGTACAATATCACCACCAGGAAATTGACCTTGTGTTTGTGTGTTTAGTTCCATGTAGTTTTGTGACATGTGGAGATTCCTGCACCATCACAGCAGTATATATACAGAGCAGATCCTCGCAGGGATATTTCATGCTGTCCTTCTATAACCAAGCCCACATTCCTTCCTTTCCCTCCCCAACCTCTGAAACTACTGACCTATTCTCCATCTCTATATGTTTGTCATTTCAAGAATGTTCTATAGATGGAGTTTTGTAGGATGTAGCCTTTTGGAAATAGCTTTCTTTCACACAACATGATTCTCTTGAGATTAGTGCAGGTGTTGTTATGTATCAGTAGTTTGTTCCAATAATTTTATGAGTAGTATATTCTATAGAATGCATGTGACAATTTGTTTGACCATTCACCTTTAAAGGACATTTAAGGTTTTGTTTCCAGATTTTTGGCTCTTACATATAAAACTTCTATAAAAATTCAAATAAATAAATAAAACATACCATGCATGAATGAGTTTCCAATTCATAGGGGATAGAAAAGGTGGAAACTCCAGTGGGAGAGGTCATTCAGACCGGTGTAGACACAGCAAATGACCCAACAGCATGTGACTGCTTTGACGGCAAGAACTGCAAATGGCAGAGTGGTCACAGGCTAGGGCTTAAGGTGAGCATCTTTCTTGAGCTATTTCTGGTTGTATCATTCTATATTTGTATCCCATGTGTGAGGCATGTGGTAGGTAAGATTTCATTGAAGGAATGAATGAATGAATCAATCAATCAATGATTTTCTAAGTCCAATCAGGAGCTTTGGATGAGGCCCAAAACTTCAATACCAGACGCTGCCTAAAGTCAGCTACAATGATTCTCAATTAGTGGCAGTTTCACCTCCAAGAAGACCTTTGGCAATGTCTGAAGACACATTTCATTGTCATGACTGGGGATGCTGCTGGCTTCTACTGGCTAGAAGCCAAAGATATTGGTCAATCAGCCCTTGTACTAAAGAATTATCCCAGCCTGGGGCTGGGGTGGTAGAGTACTCACCTTGCACATGTGAGGCCACATAAAAATAAATAAATAAAATAAAGGTATTGTATCTAACTACAACTAAAAAATAAATATTTTTTTAAAAAAGAATTATCCAAGCCAAGATGCCAATAGTGGTACTGTTGAGAAATCCTGAAATAAACCCAGAGCCTACAGTCAGGGTTAGAGGACTGTGTCTGAGAGGCTTGCCTTGTTCAAAGCATCATTTGTTCCTAAAGTGGGGACCACTTGGGAGTCCACCTTCTTTCAGTGGCTTGGCCTGCAGACCCTTCCAGAATTGACCCCTTGGTGTGGGTGGAAGGATTCTCTTCCTCTTCCACCTACTTGCTCCTTCCCACTCAACCTAAACACTTATTTTAAAAACAATAGTAACTCAGTGAGACACTGTCTCTAAATAAAATACAAAAAAGGCCTGGGGATGGAGCTCAGTTGTTGACTGCCCCTGTGTTCAATCTCCAGTACCATCCCCCCAAAAGAACCAATAATAATAATAGTAAATCGGGAACAGTGGGAGCAAGTAAGTAAATGGGTGCTGTCTGTTCCAGGAGCTGCTCAGAGACCCTCTTTACATCGGCCTGAAACACCAGCGCGTGCGAGGGAAGGAGTACGATGACTTGCTGGATGAGTTCATGCAGGCTGTGACAGATAAGTAAGTAGGCCAAGCTTTTTTGAAGGAGGACTCTTTTTTAAAAATTTTTATTTATTTATTTTAGTTAGGTATATATGACGGCAGAATGCATTTTGATTCATTGTACCCAATTGCAGCACAACTTTTCATTTCTCTGGTTGTACATGATGTAGCATTGCACCATATGTGCAGTCATACGTGTACCTAGGGTAATAATGTCCATCACATTCCATCATCTTTCCTGCGGAAGGAGGGCTCTTAAGAGCTACTGTGACTGATGTCAACCCTGGTTTTGTTAGAATCACAAACAAGTGTTAGAAGACACTTACTTTTCTGGGTGGTCTGAATATTCCAACTGGACCCCACGTATTGGGAAGACTGGAGGTTGAATGGGCTCATTCTCTGGGAGAATCTTTGGCAGTAGAGAGGGGAGTGGAGGGATGATGGCCAATATCTCTGTAATCTGGAGGAAAAGTATGTTTTTCCAGGAAGAAAACTCTCTTGGTCTGAGGTGTTCATTGCTCTTGGCATGAATAAGAATGTTGCAGGTGGTGAAAAAAGGACACTCCTCTTATGACAAAATGACCTTGGAAGGCAGCTTGCCACATTTATCATCACTCCACCACCACCATGTGAAGACAAGGCAGTATTAATAAACAGACCACATGGACTCTGGGCCAGCTAGATTTATGAGGTGTCATCTCTTCACTGGGGTGCACAATATTGGCAGCCCCACCCAACTTGCCTGCCCCATCTGTCTGGCATCTTGGCCACACACTCACCCTGCCATAGCTGGCATGCTGCTGGGATGGAGTCCTGGTAACAGTCCAACACAAGCTGGGAGAGTCAGGGTGTCTGCAATTCATTGGGCCTCTTAAGATAAAGCAGGTCCCCTCATTTGAAAAAAAATTATAATAATATTGTGGTCATATAGGAGGGAATGGTCCTGTAGAGAAGTCAGTGATGGAATGCAGGATGTGGGGGGAAAGTTCTTGAGTAGGCTAGAAGGCAAGGATCCAATGCACACCTGGAGAGTTTATTCTGAAGAGCACAGAAACCAATCACAGGGAGAGAGGGAAGGAAGAATATTGGGCACAGAGGGAGAAGGTGGGTAGACATGGTGGAAGGAGCATTTGGGAGTCCAGTCTAGTTGTAGATAAGGTCATCGGTAAGTTTGAGATTGGAGAAAGAAGTGGTAAAGCTTTAAGGATGGAGGAGGTGTGAGCTAGTTATCTAGGAAAGTGGGGGAATTTAGACCTGGGGACTGAGGTGTGATTCTGAGCAGCTCCATGGACCCACTTGAAGCTATTTGTCATGAATTTAGCCTAGGTCAGTGGTATGGTTTGAATCTGTCCCCGAAAAAGCTTGTGTTGGAATTCCCTTTTAACAAGTATCAAAGTTAAAAGTACAAAAAAACATCTTCTACAGATATGGGATCTGGAAGCCCTATTGGATCTTTTTGTTTGTTTTGTTTTGCTTTTTATTTGTTCTATTTAGATATACATGGCAGTTCAGTGTATTTTGACATATTACACATACACGGAGTATAACTTAGGATCCCATTCTTGTGGTTGTACATGATGTGGAATTTTACTGGTGGTGTATTCATAAATGAACATAGGAAGGTTATGTCTGATTCATTCTACTATCTTTTCTATTTCCATCTCCCCTCCTTTCCCTTCATTCCCCTTCCAATTCTGTTCTTCCCTCTACCCCTCCCCTTATCATGTGTTAGCATCCACATATCAGAGAGAACATTCAGCCTTTGGTTTGGGGGGATGGGCTTACTTCACTTAGCATGATATTCTCCAACTCCATCCATTTACCTGCAAATGCCATGATTTTATTGTATTTTAATTCTGAGTAATATTCCATTGTGTATATATATGCCACAGTTTCTTTATCCATTCTTCTATTGAAGGGCATCTAGGTTGGTTCCATAGTTTAGCTATTGTGAATTGAGCTGCTATAAACATGGATGTGGCTGCATCACTGTAGTATGCTGATTTTAAGTCCTTTGGGTATATACCAAGGAGTGGGATAACTGGGTCAAATGGTGGTTCTTAAGAAAAACCTATATCTTTAATGATAGCTTTCAGATAGACCCACCCAGTTCTAAATAAAACCTATAAAAGCAAAAAAAAAAAAAAAAGTAAAAGAAAAAGAAAGAAAGAAAGGAGGAGGAGAAACAGGAGGAGGATAAGGAGGAATACTGAAAAATGTCTTGTGAGTTCAGTGTAGTCTTTATGGAGGAAATTGAGGGGCCTGACCTTGTACTCCCAGTGATATTTCTCTAACTTTCTCCAGTGGCCCAGGTTTCAATCTCCAGCCTTAAGGATTTGTGTGTGAAGGGCACGTTTTCATGTTTCCAAAGTATGGTGGAACCTATGAAGGGAGGGTCATTCTGCCTGTGCTAAGTGATAACCAATCTTGTTTTCATTTTAAAGTGATTTCTTCTGCTTAATTCCTTTCTCAAAGATTCTTTTCTCAATAACATATTTGCATTTTTCTTTTAATAGAACTTTTCACCAAGTTTGTTGTTTGGTCTTAGATATTTGTTCAAT
Organism: Spermophilus citellus; assembly: GCF_964194105.1. Classification (NCBI taxonomy): domain Eukaryota; kingdom Metazoa; phylum Chordata; class Mammalia; order Rodentia; family Sciuridae; genus Spermophilus; species Spermophilus citellus. Next base: position 181,870,944 of record NC_138183.1, read on the forward strand.
AGAACCGAAATACAAGTACTTTCAAACACCCATCTTATCAATTAACATAGAGAAACACTTTTCAAACTACATTTTCAAGGATTCATAGTCATTTCACCTGCCCTTGTGGCATTTTTCTGAATTGTAAGTAAAATGATATTCTGTTAATTAAGTTATAATTTTTAACTTATATTTTAAAGTTTTTTTAAGATTTACAACAGAAACATATGCATTTTGAAAAATAGTTTTAATTTGTCAGAATTATATAAATTGAGAATGTCACAACATTTTTTATATTTTCATATATTCCCCTCTTTAAGGCAGATTGATGATTATTCTTGCCAGCCCTTTCCTTTGCACACAAATATGTACTAAATTATCATACTCTTTATTAAAAGTGGGATCATACTACACATATTGTATAACCTGTAATTTTTTTAAAAAAACTGTATATATTTTTACAGCTTATTTTACTGGAAATAAAGCATTATTTTCAATTGAAAAAAAAGTGTGTGTTGGAACCTTAATCTCCTATGCACCAAATCCTGGGATGTGGAGCCTAATGGAAGGCATTTAGGTCATGAAGGCTTCACTCTCACAGATGAGTTGATACCAATTATAAAAGTACATGGACATGGTGGGGCTCCTGTAATTTCAGCAACTTGGGAGGTTGAGGCAAGAGGATTGCAAGTTTGATGATAGCCTCAGTAACTCAGTGTGACTCTGTCTCAAAATAAAAAATAAAATGGGCTGAAGATGTAGCTCAGAAGTTAAGAGCCCCTGCGTTCAATCCCCAGTACCAAAAAAAAAAAGCAGTGGGGGTCACAGCTATGATTTCAAGCTCTTACTTTCTTACTCTCTTGCCCTTCTGCCTTCCGCCATGAGACGATGCAGTATGAAAGCCCTTACCAGATGCTGGCAGCTTTATTTTGGACTTTGTAGCTATACTGTGTGAAATAAGTTTCTTTTCTTTGTAAATTACTCAGACTATGATATTCTGTTACAGCAGCACAAAACAGACTAAGACAGTCAGTTAAACTGTTTCTGTATTTCTCTACCTAGGTTCAACTGTCTGAGTATGTGGCAGGAAGAGACAGAGAGTAGGATATCATCAGGGTTGGGATTTTGCCAGGCAAGATAGAAAGGGAAAGAGACAGGAGTTGAGAGTATATTCAAAGGAATAATTCTAACAATGTGCCAGAAGGTCTAGGCTGAGTAAAAAGGGACATGTGGATGTGTGCAGCAGGAGAAGTAAGGTAGAAAAGGTGACAGGATTGATGGACCATAAGTCCTGGTGAGGTCTGGATGCAAGGTGGAATAAGCTGGAAAGAAAGGAGGTAGTGATCAGAAAGTTCGGTGATTTCAGTTGATATTATGGAGGAAGTGCATTGGGATGTGGTCACCAGCAAAGTTAACTCAAGACTCAGCAGCCATTAATACAGACAGAGTATCTAGAAGGGAGGTGAATTCCCAATTCATTCTTCCCCTTTCAAATCATCCTGAATACCACATTTAAGTCTGACAAGGTACATCAAGGGTCATAAATTACCTAAAGCATCTTTGGAGAATCATAACAATGATTGTGCTCTATGTGTATCAGAGTTCAGTACTAACTCCAGACATCTGAAAAATGTTCTTTCAGAATAGTATTTCATTCAATTCTGTGTATCCAGCAAAGAAGAACCAACTGGTAAGATGCCAACAGAGGCTGTTTAAAGCACAAAATAAATCAGAGCCATCTCACAATATACTGCCCTCTGTAAGAATGAGATCCCCATCACAGAGAAATTCCAAGATAGGATTCATGACTTACTGGTGATGATACTATAAGAATGAACTCAAGCATCAGATGCTTCTTAACATGCCTTCCCACCCCATTATTCTATTCTGACCTCTTCAGAATCTGTGTGGCTGGAAACATGGGTATTATTATTACTGTTTTTATAGAAGAGAAAACTAAGACTCTGAGAGGCCACAGGGCCTGTCCCATGTCATCCAGTACCTAGTGGGACTGTGAGCTGAACACCAGTGTGCTGACTCAGAATCCAGGCTGCTTTCCACATTCTGAATTACCTGAGAGAAGGGAATGAAATTGGTTTCACAGCCTGTTTTTAGTTTCCTGTTTCCAGGACTCCTGCCTTATCTAATGAGTCAGTAGTCATTATTCCATGATTCCCCAAAGAGAAGTCCTGCTATTCATGTGAGAAGGTTAAACAAACTAGGATGTAAGAGGCTCTTCAAAGGATCATGAAAATCAGTTCACAGCTTTACACACTCACATGGGCGGCCCAGGGGTGCACTCCTGGGGAGGGCTGAGCATCAGACATCAGGAATGTGTCTTTAAGCAGAAAAGATGAGGGTTGACGAGCGCGGGTGTTTTGACTTTCTGATAAGCTAAAGCAGATGTTCCTGTGGATACGGTAGGTGGGGAATGAGCTAGTCTCCCCAGGCACTACTTGGAAATATAGTAACCCCAAGATGGAATGCCTGGCCTAAGTGACTCAAAAGTCCTGAAGCCCTACACAATGTATTTTAAGAAAAAAAAAAAACTTGGGAAATGTTGACTCCTGCCTTCAACATCTCCAAACATCCTGCTAATAAAAATCTTCGTCTTCTTACCCCTCCCCACTCATTGGCAGATGTCTTAAGGGGTTTTTTGGCCTAAAAAAAAAAACTCACTGTGGCTCAGTTCCTGTCCTGGGTTTGGCCACTAAGAAGGACAGAGGGAATCTCCATTTAAGTCAGTGATTCACAACAACAGAAAGCTGGGAGCATCCTCCTCAAAGCTGACACCAAGACTGAAGTTCCCTGGCAGAGATTAGTCATCCCATCCTTCCTGGGCTTACTTTGCCTTGCAGGGGAACCAGAACACTGCACCTGAGCACCATATCCTGCTGTGATAAGTTTCCAATTTCATTTCTGTTACTTACAGCAGAATTGTGGGGGTTATCTATCTTAAGTCTGGCCCCGGAGCCCCAGCTGTCTAATAACTGGCCTGGGTTGGACAGAAGCTTGATGTTACCTGCAGCTTCAACCTTTAGGCAGGCCAGGAAAGGAAACCACCTCCTTTTTCTCTAGTTTCCCAAACTCCACATGTAGGGATTCTTAAGCTGTGAAGATAAGAGTGATAAATAAGGAGGAACAACATAGTTAAAGAAACTCTACTAGGTGGCACATGCCTGTATTCCCAGCAACTCGGGAGATTGAGGCAGGAGGATCAGGAGTTCAAAGCCACCTTCAGCAACTTAGCGAGGTACTTAGCAACTCAGTGAGAACCTGTCTCTATAAATAAAAAAGAAAATCACAAAACAAGGCTAGAAATGTGGCTCAGTGGTTGAGTGCCCCTGAGTTCAATCCCCCGTTACAAAAAAGAAAAAGAAAAAGAATTTTTTTTTCACTTTTTAAAATATGTCATTTCCTTTTTAGCTCCAGGAAAGTTTATTTTCTGAGCATTTCTATTTTTCTGTCTGGTTCCCCCACGGCGTGCTCCCCCCGCCCTTTTCTCTTTTTCACACACACACATTACATGAAATTCACACGGTAGTGGAAGTCATTAGCTCACTGTTAGTTTTCTTTGTAGAAGAACTTTTCAAACAAATTTAGACAGCCTTGGATCTCTGTTTCTGGAGCTAGCTACTACATAGGCCCACCGCTTAATGCTACCTTTCGAATTTGATGTGAGCCCCTGCCCTTCCTGAGCCAACCCCAAGATCTCCAGCATGCATTCCTCATGTCCCTTCAATTTCAATGGGACTCCCTAATTCTATCTCCATTCTGCAGCTCATTCCATTGTTTCTACCCTTATGTGTGGTAAGTACTCCAAAGATTTCCATTCAAAGATACTAAGTATGTCTCCTGTGCCCGGATCAGATTGACAGGGAGCAAAGAAACAAGTGCTTGTCCAGTCTTCATACAAAGCAGAACACTCAAGTAAAAACTAGAAACAAGGAGGTGTGATTGCAAGACTGTTAACTGTCCCCTAGTCTATGATATCAAGGCACACACCTCCATTTCTATTTCTATGTAACAAACCACCCCAAATCTTAGTGGCCTAATGTGTTACTTGATCTTGATTCTTGTAAACTGAACTGACTCAACAGGTGGGTTCATCTGCTGGTTTGCCAGTGATCATGTTTAAAGCTGCTTTCAGCTGGAAGATTTGCTGGAAGCAGGCTCAGCTGAGACACTAGAAATATGCTTTTCCCTATATGTATAAAGTGTCAAGGTCTCTCTGACTCTTCAGGGCCTCTCCATGTGGCCTCTTCTCTTAACAAGATAGCTGAACTTCTTACATGGCAGTCCAGGGATCCCAAGAACACAACATAGAAACTGCCAGGCCTTCTCAAGTATGACACCCCAGACTGGCACAGTATAACTTCCACCACATTACACTGGGTAAAGCAAATCACAGGCCTATCCTGGGCTCCAAGCGAGGTGGACACAAGGACATAAATATCAGGAGGCTTGGTTCACTGGGAGCCACCAATACAACAGCCTGGGAGGGACAGGATATGGGAGCACCAGCATTATAGGAAGATGCACCCTGGAAATGAAAAAAGAGCAAAGAAAATAATAACATATTATATGTATACATATATGCAGATTTATATCAATGTGTGTAAATATGGATATATATGTGTGTGTGTGTGTGTGTGTGTGTGTATATATATATATATATATATATATATATATATATATATATATTACACACAGAGAGAAATGTACTATGTAAAATCTATGGACATTTAACCTAGAACCTGCTATATGCCAGATACTAAAGTAGGCATGATGAGAAATCCAACAGGGTTGTGGGGTTGGAGGACTAGTCCTGCTCTCAAAGAGTTTTGCAGCCAAAAATATTTCATATGTCTACTGGAGTTTATATAAACTGATTACTAAACTTTCTTTGCCTCTGAGTATCTATGTAAATCTGGAGCTCAAGAAGAGTTTTGAGGCGGAAATATATATATAAAGTTGGGAATTTCCATCCCGTAAATGTTATTTAAAGTCAAGGGAAAGATTGAATTCACCTAGGAAAAGAAGGTAGAAACAGAAGAGAATAGGGCACACCACCATCTCTGAACTGTGCCCTGTGGATAACTGCAAGTCCCAGTGCCCAACATAATTTAGGATTCAACTGGGCTTTTATTGGTAGAAATGGCAATGAAGGTAAAAGATTTCATTCTTTGTGCTGGTCTATGTTATCAATGCACCTGCCACATTAATGCCTTCCTTCTACTTTGGAGTGCTTCCAAGCAGGACTGTGCCCCTGGTTCTGCTGGCATGCCTTTCCAAGCAGGACTGTGCCCCTGGTTCTGCCTGGCAGCACTGCATTTCCATGTTTAGAGAAAGCACTCATGCATCTGGGCATCCAGGTCAGAAGACACATCGTGGGCTAGAGTCAGGCCTGCCTGACTCATGAGCCTGATTTTCTGGGCTCATCCTTGACTTCATGACAGCTAACAAGCTTGAAAACAGGAAATGGCAAACATGTGCATCAGATGAAGACAATGGTGATTGCCTTGTTCAGGGAATTTCTTCCAAAAAGCTTCCTGTGGAAAAACAGAATATCACACCACACTCCTAAAATTTATCAATTTTTTGGAATTTTCAAACTGGAAAGGGTAAATGTGTCCCATGAAGTCATGGATGTATTTTGCTGGCAAAGAAATAGGAACAGTAGAAACTGCTGCCAGAACTCTGAGAACTGAACTTTATTTTCACACCGAGGTGAGAAAACTCTGAGATGCTAGAAGCAACAAACGTTCATAATGTATTTTATCATCCATTGCCAGGATTCTTGAGTAATTACAATATGCCTACCACTCTTTTAGACACTGTAATGAGACTCAAAATAATTAAAAAGACATGAGTTGTGCCCTTAAGGATTGTACGGTCCATGGCCAGGTGCAGTGGCACACGCCTGTAATCCCAGCAGCTCAGGAGGCTGCAGCCGGAGGATCGAAAATTCAAAGCCAGCCTCTGCAAAAGCGAGGCACTAAGCAAGTCAATGAAGCCCTATCTCTAAATAAAATACAAAATAGGGCTGGGGATGTGGTCAGGTGCCCCTGAGTTCAATCCTCAGTACCACCCCACCCCCCAAAAAAAAGAATTGTGCAGTCTTTCTGAGAAAACAATATTTTTAATAAAAATAATTAGAGAAGATTTAAGTACTTAACTGTTTGGTATTGATCTTCAGTTAATGGAAATTTAGAAAAGAAGCAATCAGTGATAACTGGGGAGGGATAGACATTGTCCAAATCTGAGGCCAAACTTGATAAAACAGTAGGAAAAAGAATGCTGTTTCATGTAGACAAAACATCATAAGAAAAGCAAAAACACAGTAAAACAAGGTGTACACAGAAGACTCTACAAGAGCTACAAGACTCACCAACTAGAGGTAAATGCTTACTGGTTGAAAATAAGATTAAATAGAAGTGAGACAAACTACACATATTATTCAGGTTTCTCCAGAGAAACAGAATCAATGAGAGATGGATAATGATAAATAAGAGGGAAGTGTCTCCTTCGACCATGGAGGCTAAGTCCTATAATAGGCAATAGATCAACTGGAGAATCAGGAGAGTTGGTGACCAAGTTCAGTCCAAATCAAAGGCCTGAGAACCTGGAGTGGGGCTGGGGAAGGGAAGAGGTGCCACTAGTACATGTCCTGGAATCAGAAATTAAGGTAACCTAAAGTTCTGAAGTTCAAAGTCAGGAGAAAATAGGTGTTCCAGATCCAGAAGAGAGCAAATTCAACTTTCCTTTGCTTTTTTGTTCTATCCTGACCCTCAACCAATTGGATGGTGCCTTCCCACTTTGAGTAAGGGTAGATCTCCCTTATTTTGGTCACTGATTTAAATGTCAGTCCTTCTGGAAACACCCTCACAGACACACCTGGAAATAATGCTTTACCATCTATCTGAGTAACCCTTATTCCAGGTAGGTTGATACCTAAATTGATCATTGCACTATAATAGGCCTTGAAACCCACAGAGAAGGTTATCATTTCCAAAGTGGAAAGGGCTTCAGTCATCTAATTCAGTGTTTTAAAATACAAGCTTCCTAGAGTCCAGGACTCTACAAGTGTGCATCAGGGATGCTAGAAATGAAATATTTTCCATCAACCATAAAAGATCTAAACTTGAAGAAACACTACATTACCTTGTTTTTAATTTCTTTCTATATCAGGTTTCTGCTCATTTTTTCATTAAAGGATTCTACTGAAAATGTTTGAAACCTACTGATCCACATAATACCCTTATGTGAGACTTGATACAGTGAGCAATACGAAGCTACAGGATGTTCCTGAGCAATAAAAGTAGTGTATTAAAATTGACAGAATGTGAGAGGAGACCAGAGGCAGAACACATAGCAAGGTCCCAATTCAAATTCTGCCCAACATAGGGAAATCGACCCTGACCAACAAGACCTGAAATTCTTTCCCTGTTTATTATCTGATGAAATATATATTTCACTTACTAAATATTCATGTACCGTATTATGACATACATAATTGTCAAGTGTTTTTTTAAGGTTTTTGTTTTTGTTTTTGTTTGTTTGTTGGTACTTTAATCTTTCACAGTCAGAGAAGAGATTGGGCACAGATGTGCCTGAACCAATGTAAAAGTTTAAAGTATTGAAGTGGTCTGGAGTGGATGGCCTTTATAGATCATTCCTCTCTCGAGTCCTATCACTACCAGACTGATACTTCCTAGGGCACATGGCTTCACTATAGAGGGCCCTCAGGAACTGGCGAAGGTGGGTTGGTTGATTGGCTCATTGGTTAATGGGTCAAAAGACTTTGCCCAGGCTAGCTATCAACTAGAATGTACAGTAGACCATGAATCTGACCACATCTGAGGAAGCTCAGAGGAAGGAACTCTGGAATTCATTCTGGCTTATTTGGCCTCTGAAGAAGAAGCAGGACAGTCTCAGCCTGATATGGCTAATTGTTGACAATTTGGCCCCTACATATTCCCATCAGAATGGGAGCCAGATGTTGCATGATGATGGACCCCCAAGGCCTGCAAGGAATCTGTCCTGGGTCACAGAAAGGGCTAGAAGACTGTATTAAAACGCAATTGGCACCAACTCTTTAGGACCTATTCATATTCTTGGTGATCAAGTAGAGTGAATAACTGAGAGGGTTTACACTTCACTAGTTAAGTCCAGCCTCAGGACTGAGGCCAAATGTGCTAGAAGAAACCCATTGGCCAGGGAGTGGACTCAGTGATGCCAGCTGACTGTTTCCTTTTCATTTTCTTTTAGCAGCCTGATTTTATAGCTTGACTTCAAGAATAGGAACAAAATCATGTCCAGACCTGAAACTTTCAGATTATAGTAGAGGAGATGAAGTAATAGAAGGGTATGTTTTTGCATATGTAGGGAGGGGGAAGGAATGGCAGTTCTGATTTCCCTCAATGGATTAATAGCAACAAGTCTTACTTAATTGTTTACTATGTGCACACACACACACACACACACACACACACACACACACTATGTGTATAATCACTCCCTACAATATTTTTATTAAATTATGTATTTATTCTAATTTGTTATATATGATGGCAGAATGCAATGAATTCAGATTATACATATAGAGCACAATTTTTCATGTCTCTGGTTGTACACAAAGTAGGTCACACCATTTGTGTTTCATACATGCACTTAGAGTAATGATGCCTATCTCATCCCACCATCTTTCCACACACCCCCACCCCATCCCTTTCCTCCCTCCCCTTGGCCTACCTGAAGTTCCTCCATTTCTCCCATGCTCCCCCCATCCCCATTATGGATCAGCATCCTCATATCAGAGAAAACATTCAGCATTTGTTTGGGGGGTGATTGGCTTACTTCACTTAGCCTAATATTCTCCAACTCTATCCATTTACCTGAAAATTCCATGATTTTGTTCTTTTTTTAATGCTGGAAGTCCCTACAACATTAACTCACCTAGTTCCCACAACAACCCTAATATGTAGGTACTATCATTAGCTTCATTGTAAGAGATGAAGAAACTGAAGGTTTTTAAAGTATAATTGTCTCACCAAATACAGGGACCCATGGAAGACCCCACTATTAACCGTGGTCATTAAAAGCATGAATTCTAAAGCTAGACTAAGTTGGAACCTCTATTAACAAAGTACTTATTAATACACTACTTAACCTATCTGTGCCTCAGTTTCCTCAGCTTGAAAGTGCATTTTTTAAATTCTTTTTTAGTTGTAGATGACACATACCTTTATTTTATGTGTTTATTTGTTTTATGTGGTGCTGAGGATCAAACCCAGTGCCTCACATGTGCTAGGCAAATGCCCTACCACTAGCCACATCCCCAGCCCTTGAAAGTGCATTTTTAAGAATAAGTTGTAGAGTACTTATGATGGCTAGCTGAAACCATCTACATAAAATACTTAACATTCACCTAAATGATTGTAAACTCTTAGAGTTTACTATTATTTATTATTATTTTTTACTGTTAATTCAGGAAAATTCTAAAGCTCCCTTTTAGGCAGTGGTTTAGTGCTATTTTTACATTCCTATATCCATGTCTGACTTAATCTATACATCACTGCCTTCCATAGTGCCCCACCCATCCATCCTCTCCCTTCCAATATTACTTTCTCTTTCCCAATGCTGAACTTAAATAGGAAAAAAACAAAAGCAACAGTCCTGAGTGTAACTCATATCCATTTTAGATCCCTGGTATGTACAATTAGTAAATTTTGTTCCTTCCCTACTGCCCCCCCACCCAGTGGAAAGAGATTGTGTAAACCCAACCCATGTATACCCAGAGAGCGGGAGTGTCCACGTGCCCAAGAGGGCAGGGTCTTCTCACATATTTTTGTACCGTTTTTTTTTTCTGATGAGTGTTGTTTCAGCCTTGCAGACCTACCAGTCTGAGAGAATTGTCATCTTGCATAATCAAACACATGATTATTATGACACAGACACATTTCTTGGTACAGAAATGAGAACTATAAACTTGCCCAAAAGAAAGTCACTAACCCATCCAAAGCCCACCCACTGCTACTGACTTACTAAAAGATTACACCTATGGCAGCCCCAAACTTTGCTTCCAGATCTAGAATGATACTTTTGATGGCTTCACCTCCTACCACCCCCTCCCTTGATCTCTGGGTTCCAGTTACTGGTCTTCAGGCTGCTTTTTAAACACATCACCGTTGTTACGTGCTGTTAACTCTCCAATCATGAATGTCCTTCCATTTTTATGGCTGTTTCTCTCTCATCATTCCAACCTAAAGATGGGTCCACAACCAGGAAGGATCAAGTGTTGAGTTCTGAACAACAGGGCACAAAGGAACAGAGTCCTAACAATAACTGGGAGCCTCATATGGCTGTCCCCAACTTCAAGAAGAAATAGGTCCTGGTCACCAATCTAGGGAAAAAAATGTGAAAGAAACAGGAGAAACCAAAACACCAAGCCTCCACCACATGGGGATTTGGAGTTCACATTTACAACATCTACTTGGAGCAAAAATTCCTGTTAAGAAATGAATATAAAATGTTGCCCCTTGCCAGTGATATTTCTGGGAAACCTGGCAACAGGAAAAGTAAAACTTGTCCTTAGGGATACTCCCACAGCCCATGCCACGAAGAACTTAATTCCCCAAGGAAAGTGCACACATGAGTCATAACAACCCACAGGCAAATGGTCCACAATGTGGGAAAATCAGATATGCAACCAGTACAGGAATTAGAACCCTAAGAAATAGGAATGTTTCACCAGGAAGACTTGATGAAACAGAATGTTTCTGGAGGGAAAGAAAGTATAGATAGGTTCAAGGACCCCCCAAATCCCAGCCTCATGCGGAAAGAATGAAGCAGCCCACCCATCCCCTGGCATAGAGTGTTATTCTCATCTTCTCTGTCTTTCTCCATGTCATGCTCATCCATACACACACATACAGCTTCTTCTTATTCTGTTTTGTTGTTTTTATTAAGATTACCAGATGTTTTTTAATAAAGTTGGATCACAAAAAAACAAAGTTCCTAAAAACAAATGATTTAATCAAAATAAGTTATGTAAGGAAAAAAAATATCTGGATGTGTATACACCAAACTGTTAATAGTGATTACAGTTAAGGAATGGGATTGCCAGAGATTTTTGTGTTCTTAGTCATTCATATTTGTAATGTTAGATTGTTTATGCAGAGGCATTTCTTTTGTAATTAGAAAAAACAATGAATTTTGAAATAATGTGTTAAGCAGTAACTCTTACCCAGAGATAGTTTCTTGCATTTAAAAAAATTAAATAACTAATATAGCAAGCAGACATCTTACCCTTCACCCTGTGGTGAACTGGGCACTAGGCTAACCTAGCTTCTATGGACAACAAGCAATTCACATATATCAATTTATTTAACATCCACTAAAACACTGTGTTAGTCAACTCTCCATCACCATAACTAAATACCCGAGAGAATTAACTTATAAAGAGAAAATGTTTGTTTAGATCATGGCTTTGGAGGTTCCAATCCAAGATCAGACAGACTTATTGCTTTGGGCCTCTGGTGGGGACAATGGCAGGGCACATGTGGTAGAAGAAACTGCTCATCTCATGACCCTCTGGGGTCCCAATGCCCTTTGAGGGTACAACCCCTATAACCTAATGTCCTCTTTCTTATAAGGCCCCACCTCTTAAAAGTCTACATTACCTCCCAGTCATCCCACCCTAGGGACCACCAAACTCTTAACACAAAGACCCTAGGGGGACATTCATCCAAACCCTATTAAGTGAATAAATTATCATCCTATCCCACTAAAATACAAGTTCTAGGAGGGAACTTTATATTTTGTGTTTACTATTCTATCTCAAGCCCCCAAAACAATGCCTACTACCATGTGAAGTTTCAATAAATATTTATTGAATGAATGCGCATTTTACAAATCAAAGGCCTGGGGCACAGAGAAGTTAAGGAAGTTGCCCAAGGTCATGACTTCACTAAACAGTGGACACAAACTGTGAACCTAGTTGATCTAACTCCAGAACTCACCCTCTAAATTGGATTTTCTCTACTTCTATTCTCTTCCATAGAAAAAAAAAGACATCCCAATACACTCGAGACACCTTCTTGATATAGTAGACAGTGAGTATAAATGGAAGGAAGATCTTTGAAAAGCATTCTACTTACCTTTTTTATATGTGTTCTCTCTGTGTGACTCATCCAAGGGCAAGGCTAGTGTCCCACCCATCCTCACTATAAGGGAACAATGGAAGGCTGGTCATCAGTTCCCATTTTCTAGTAGAGAAGGAAGTATTCTCTTAATTAGCCCTTGTCCATTAATTGTTAATTGACTGGCTCTCCTGATCTTCCTTCTTGATTACTTAAGGGCCAGTTGTCCAGTTGCCCCATAATTTACTAGAGCTGAGAACCTCCTTCTGGACTCTCAACAAACCTCAAACCCCAGCCAGCTCAGGCCAGACCAGGGGGAAAACTGGGGCTCTCGGGCTTCAAGTTTCTTCTGTTAGTTTTAAAGTAATATAAGCAAAGGAAAACCCCTAAGCTTATAGCATCCAGGCTACAAGGAGAGTTTAAGGGTTTTATTTTAATTTAAAAGACTATAAAAATATTGCTGTTAGCCCTGAGCCCTGATTGCAATGTCTCAAGGAGATGTGCACATTCTGATCTCTCTCAACAGAAGTATTCACTGTTCAGTATTTCTATATGCACCTAAATTTTAGGAATTCCTTTGTGATTCAATCTATATGTGACCATTCTATTTTTCCTACCTGGGCCTCCATGGGACTATAATCTAACAGTCTTAGAATAAATTGGCAAGAAACAACCTGTTCATTTGATTCAACTCCCTTACATTATAGGTGAGGAAACTGAGACCACAAGAGAAAACTGTTTCCCCAAGGCCAGATAATGAGAAAAGCAGTGGGAATCAAGGGAAACCTATCTAGCTCTTTGCTCTCATTTATATAATTTACAAAATTTCCATTCATCCTGAATTTAGTACATGCCTTCTGTATGTCCTACAATGTTGACTGATACAAAGAATGTGGTTTTCTTTGATCATGAAGAATTCAAATTTCCCTGGGATTGTAATATGGACACATAAGATAATCATAAAATAGTTCAGGGCTGGGGGGCTGGGGTTGTGGCTCAGTGGTAGAGCACTTGCCTAATATGTGTGAGGCACTGGGTTTGATTCTCAGCACCACATAAAAATAAATAAATAAAATAAAGGTATTGTGTCCATCCACAACAAAATTAAAAAAAAAAATAATTCAGGACAGCATGCCATTAGTTGGGTTTTTATTATTATTCATATAAATAATATCCATCAATTCATCCACTGGACCAACATGTATTGAATATAGCAAAGTCAAAAAAAGAATTTGCTGCCAGGGAGCTTACAATCTGCTTGGGGGGGGGGGAAGAGATGCCCAAATAATTAATGCTGTGTTTGTGTAGATTAATGTGTACCTAGCTAATATCCCTGTCTTCAGTTTTGTCAAGGGACAGGGGATACTTACTTGGACTTAAAAAGTCACAGTCTTATTCCCAGGAAAAAAACTTTTATAGAGCATCTACATTTTGCTGGGTGTATTACACTTAATTATCACAGCAACCCTGAAACCAAAAAACTGAAGTTATAAAGGTTATAAGTAAACTTTCCCAAATGACCCAGCTAGACTCTCAAATTCACATGACTACAAAACCCAAAGCTTTTGACCATAGAGGGTCCATAGGCCTTCTGCTAACTAGAAAGATGTGCCCTGCTGGTGGTGCTCGTTCATGTGAACTTGAACCCTTTGGGCACAAGGAAGAAGCCTCAAATATTATAATATAGCAATACTTTGTCATCAGGCTTCTAGAAGAGGAGAATTTGGCTTCAGGGGTAG